>NW_006408549.1:5942751-5947310 GCF_000296735.1 Chrysochloris asiatica
TTTGGTTTTAATTGGAAACTGTCTCTTTAAATTTTGAGGAGATCTGTGCACATGTGTAGTAGAACCCTCCGAGGGTGGGGCTGGGGTGTCCACTAGCTCAGGCACCCCTATAGTCACCAGAATGAAGTTGCACAGACAGCAAGGGACCAACAAACAGTTACCAAAAGAAATGAATGTCCACACCTTTATCTCTGGGGTTCTGTCAGGCATCCGTGGCTGCTCTGATCCTTCCCCCACTTAGTCTCATCCAAGATGGCAGCTCCTGGAGCAGCTGAGCATCTTGAATTAGAAAAAAATGAATTTCTTGCTTCTGCTACAAATTTCCCTAGCTGTAAGCCTTCCAACCTTCTAAATAATCCTTTATATGTGGTTCAGAGTTCTGGGACCATTCCCTGAGCCTGCTTGGTCCTGTATTCTGTGTTGTTGCTGATGGAGCTCCTTGCTGCACTTCCACCCAATCCGCCATCTTGTTTTTTCTCCAAAATGGGCGTACTCTTGACGTTGATACCAGACCCTTAGGACAGTAGGATAGTTGCCATCCTCTTAATCTATCCAATCATGGGATCTAAAAAGTGCTTGGTATTAGTTGTACAAGATTCTTAAATTGTGTTATACTTTGATTTCTTAATAGCTTGCCAACACATTACTTTGTATCTCTCAAGTACATTTTGCTCATTGTTTTCTCTGAAGGTAGGTTGAGGATTGGCCTTCTTCTTAAAAACAAACAAAATAAAACCTTGCTATGAAAGAGTTGGAATCTGGGTATGGCTGCAGGATAATTGAGCTGGACCACAAGGTTGGTGGTTCAAACCCACCAGTCACTCCTCAGAAACCCTATACAGATCTCTGTGAGTCAGAACTGATTCAACGGCACTTAACAACAATAAATAAAATACTTATTTCTTAAACAATTTTGGAGGCCAGGAGGGCCAAACTTCGTTTCTCATACTTTGGACATATTGTTAAGAGGGACCAGTCACTGGAGAAGGATATCATGTTCTGTAAGGTGGAGGGTCAGAGAGAACGAGGAAATCCCCTAACAAGATGGATTGGCAAAGTGACAGCATCAATGGGCTCAAGTGTGGCAACAATTGTGAGGTTTCTTAGGATCAAGCAGTGTTTCATTCTGTTGTGCAAAGGGTCGCTGTGAGTCGGTACCAACTTGATGGCACCTAACAACAAAAACAACAAAGGAAAAGGATAGGATTGGACAAGTCAAACATGTCGATATTCCTAGGGATTATTATATGTCAATTATGAACATACCTAGATTTTTTGATATGTATTTATAGTGGTGCTGTAGGATAAACATTGGACCACAAGGTCAGTTTGAACCTCAAGGTTGATGGTTCAAATCCACCAGCCACTCCTTGGAAATCTTATACAGGGTTGCTTCATGTGCATGTGAAAGTTGAACAACAAATAAGGAAGAATGTAGGAGAATTGATGGATTTGAGTTATGGCATTAGAGAAGAATAGGAATCAACTCAATGGCACCTACCAACAACAACAACGTGACAGAGTAGGACTTCCCCGTAAGGTTGTTAGGTACTCTTGTCTATCTTTTTCCAAGGTGCAGTTTAGAATTTATTTACCAAGATTTTGATGGAGATTTCAATTACTTTAAGATCAATTTGGAAAAGAATTGACATTAAAAATATTTAAGTGTGGCGCTTGCCGGATAATGCGCTGGACTGCAAAGTCAGTTTGAACTGCAAGTTTGGCAGTTCAAATCCACTAGTCACTCCTTAGAAACTGGGTACAGGGCCAGTACGGATCGGAACTGACTCAATGGCACTAACAACAACAAACCCCGTAAGAACACACACCCACACAGAGACAAAGGGCAGAAGGAGCATCTTTTCCTCTCCAACCCAGCCACTTTTGTAAATTATAAAAGGAGTACAAAGAAACTGGAAGTCATTTTTCCTACAAACGTAATATTATCTCTGGTTTCTGCATATACATTTATATGTTTATTTATCTTAATATTACACAGTGTGCCATGTGTGAAGTCTGAAGTCCAAGCTTTGATTCTGACTCATTCATAAGAATGCCACTGCTATTATTTCTGCAGTATAAAAGGGAGCATATTAGTGAGTTCATGCTGTCAGACTCTTCTTAAAAAGAAGTAATATAGATAAAAGCTGTCATTTTTCTAGAAAAGAGCTTGAAAGGTGGGGAAATATCAGCAAGCAGTAGAGAATGAGATACATGTTGCTTTGATATTGGGGAGCTGGTTTGGAATCCTTGTCATCTAAGATAATTTAGTTAAGTTGAATTCTACAAATATATATTGAGGTCCTATTGCATACCTAACAACAACAAATTGCATATTGCATCTACTAGAATTAAGATAAAAATATATTTAAAATCTTTTTTATTGTGGTAAGAGTAAAATATGAATTTGACCAAGAAATCAGTGCAACAGTTGAGCTCAATTGAAAAATTATCACCCTTTTCATTTAAGATTCATTAATGTTGTCTTGAAAGCACCTGATAAAATTTTTCTGGAATCAATAAATCAGCAAATTAAAATTAAATGAGCATTTTATTAACATTAAAATGAAACATGTATGGAGCATCTACTATACTTTTATAAGTTTTTAGAGACTGTCAAGCCCATCCCCACTCAAAGTGACCCTATAGGACAGTCATAGTGCCCCAAGCAGTTTCTTCCCATGTTGTAACTGGTGGATTCTAACCATAGACTTTTCAGTTAACAGGGGTTGCACTTAGACACTGCCCGACCAGAACTTCCTTACGATGTATAAGCAACTGCTTTAGGCAGAATTCAGGTAGAGCAGAGTTTGGTGGGGAGAAGTAAGATGGGTTTCAATAGGAACCTAACCACAAGCATCTTGCACTTGAGTTTTTTTGTGTGGTAAACTTACTGCAAAGACATGCTTCGCTGCATGTCTCTGTGTGGGTACTGGGAGAGGTGTGTGGGGACTGTGTTTTTAAAATGTAATTTTTCTTAATAATCCTTGAAAAGTGACCAGTTGAGAAAAAAGACTACTAACAAACCTTTCTTGCAAAAGTCTTCATTAAACTACTACTAGGACATACAGACAGTTCAAGATCAAATGTAAAACAAAACAAAAAAAGTGCTTTGTTTAGGAATTGTGACTAATTACAGATATCTTGAGGGCTGTGGAAATGAAAACCTGAAGTGAGAAATAAACTACTACATATCAAGGACTATGAAATTGCAGCAGAGTATTCTGTTCTCATCCAAACACCCTCCCACCCCCAAAACTTAGACCCAGAAGTGTCTGAGTACAAAGGGAGGAAGGGGAGGAATCTGGCTATTTACATGAAAAATGACTCTCCCCTACAATCACCTTCTGTCAATAAAATGCTTATTTTCTGACATGTCAATTAGGTGATTCATAATCCAGATGACCACCCCTTCCATTTAGTACTGTTCAGCTGGGTTAAATGTCTTAAGTGTTTACCCTTTATGGCCAGTGGCGCAGATCTGTTCTCAGTCAAACTGGGCCACTCATGACATGTTTGCCTGTAGGATTTCTCTTGAGGTAAAGTAACCTTTATTATCAGATTTTCAACTGAATGGCAGATTAGGACAGTGGTTTTACCATCAGCAGTGAAGAATGCTTACTTTACAGTAGCACATATTCAAAATATATACTTTGTGGGAAGAGTTCAGTGAAAAATGAAGAGCCTGTAATTTATGGAGCAATGGTGAAGTAGGCTTATATGGCAGAGTTTGATACTTCAAAGGAATCCTCTGTTGGGCAAAAGCCAGTTATTAGGGAGGAATGATTTGTCCTCAACATCTTAAGCTAATTTTAAAAGATCTAAATGATAGTGAAGCTATCATTTTAAAAGATTAGTGGCTATAATCCTATGGAAGAAATAAAATAAAATTAATTGCATTGCATTTTTCCTTCATAATAGTAAATAATTTATACACCAGAATGTTCCCGTATACTTCTAAAATGCAATATAAAAATAAAGGAAATATTTCTATTCTATTGAGGGCACAATTTATTCAACAATTTCATAATTAAAGTTATAAGGCATCTTCAGTTTTCATTGTGAAGTAAGGCAGATGGAGTTTAAATTAATAGAAAAAAAAATATTTTTTTCCCCAAAGATGACTGTTGGAGAATGAACAAAAAAATTAAAAATTGTTCTGGAAACTAGAAAACATACTCTTTTTTGGGGAAACTTTATATTGTGAATTAAGGTTTACAGAGCACATCATCAGCTTTGTTTCATCTCAATAATTGCAACCCCTTCTGTGTAAGAACAGTTATCCCACTTCCTCCCTGTGGTTCCCATCACATTCCACCTCCTTCCCAACCTCCCTGAACCTAGGGAAACCTAGGTAAATGTTGCTCTTCTAATCTCCAATGGTTGACCATTCCATGGTGAGCATACCTTACTAGTGTTGTCCCTCCTATAAACTGATCGGTAAGATCAGCGGTTCAAGCTCACCAGCAGTTCCTTGGAAACCCTATACTATACAGGGTCACTATGGGTGGGAACCAATTTGACGGCACTTAACAACAACAACAACACACACACACACA
>NW_006408549.1:5947905-5949406 GCF_000296735.1 Chrysochloris asiatica
CCATCTCTGCTTCCATCTCTGGTGTCGCTGCTTCTCTGGATAAGGTCCCTCATTCTGCTTGTGCTTTTCTCCCTTGATGGTCCTAGTATCCTCTCTTCCTGGACTGTAAGGTTAACTACTCCCCTGTTTTTGTTACAAAAGCTCTACCTTTACAATTGTGACAGTTGCAATTAGTCATGATAACAATTACTCACTGTTGAATCAAAATAATTTTATCCCCATCTCCTTTCACCAGACCCATCTAGACAAGATGAAAACTATTCAGTGTGGACTCTATCTTCCCCTGCACACTTTTAAACTAAACTCTGTCTTGAAAATTTATAAGCCAGTCAATTCATGCCTTTGTTTTCCCCTCATTTTAGGTAGCCAGTATCTAAGTTGCCTGTCCCTATCTATCTTGTGTACAGAGGGGATAGCATTGATACTTGATGTGAAGACTCCTTCCCTCTCTGTTGATATTTTGAGCTACAAAGGTGCTCTGGTAGTTTAATGGTTACAAATTGGCCTATTAATCTCAAGGTCAGCAGTTCAAAACTACCAGTAGTTTGGCAGGAGAAAGATGAGGCTTTTTGCTCCCATAAAGATTTGAAGCCGCCTTGGAAACCATGTGCAGGGTCACTATGGGTCGGAATCAATTCGACAGCACTTAACAACAACAACAACATCCATGAGTATAGGTCAAGTTCATCAAATTGTAGCAATTTACCCGTGTTTTGTTTATCAAAAATTGTTATATTTTATCTTCCTCTAGTCGAGTTCTGATTATCAAGCCATCGAGGCTAGGTCAGATGGGTACTATCTGCAAGTTTGAGTGTTCTTGTGCATCTCCCCACACTTCATATCATCTGGATGCTTCACTCTGAGCTCTAGCCCTCTTGTGGCTATGTCTTTGTCTATGGGCTTAGGTGTCCCCAGGTCTCATCTCCATGTCAATGGGAGTCTATGGAACATGGTTCCATGGAAGAGTGGAAAAGAGGGCTCTCCCACTCACCAGTAGACCAATGTGGTCACCAGCAAGCTTACATGCCTGTTTATGTGTTCTCTTTGAGTTTCAGTCTTAGAGGGGGCTTTGTCCTGAAGGGACTTGATTGCTTGCCTTGATGGCTTCCTGATGAACAACTTGTTTATTCTTATAGTAGCCAATCATACTGCCATTTTTGTTTTGGGCTTTTCCTGCTGATGTTTCTTTGAAGATATATTTTCTGTTGCTCTAGCTGTCCCTGGCTGGTCTGCTTTTTCTTCCTAGTGGGAATGTCCCACATCAATCAGAAGGTTCTGGATGGAGCTCAGGATTCCACCTAAGGTCCTATACACTGCAAAGGTCCATAAGAGGCCTATTTCACTGGGCAAGTTCTAGAACCCCTTTTAGGTATTCTAATCAGTTATAGGCTGAAGGCAGGCTTACCGGTTTTCTATAATCGTTTATTTATTTAGCCGGTTTTCTTTTTAAGGCTAAGTTAAGTAGTGTAGTGGTTACGAATGGGGCTGTGAAACACAAGGT
>NW_006408549.1:5950226-5955897 GCF_000296735.1 Chrysochloris asiatica
CTTTGGCATCTGCTTGCTAGTAGGGGCCTCAGAAACTATTTTGGGGATAGTGGTTTGGGGACAGAGGCAGGCAGTTCTCAGGGAGGTCTGGGGGCTCCAGAAGGCAGGGGGCATGGGGAGATGGCCTTGGTTGGCTCCTCATGCCTAGCAGAGGCAGCAATCACAAGTCTCCCAGAAACCTCTTCTCTGGGGTCCCTTTCGATGTTCTTGTCTGTGGGGGGAATACAAGAGCCTGGAGTTTGGGAGAGGACAGGCCTCCTATTGCTTCCTGGCTTGACTGTCTTTCATTCCATTCTATCCCACTCAAGTGTCTATTTTACAATAGTAGGTAAGGGACACCAATATTCATAATACATCCAAGCATCTTAGTATTATTTCACCTCTCTAGACTATGCCTAGATCCCTGTATCACAGAGCCCTGTTGTTCCAACATTGAGCATGGATCACTATTTACCTCTGTCCCATTTAGCCCAATGCAAACCTGTCTCAGTGTTCCCCTATCTACCTTGTTCTTTCACCTCCCTCTCCCTTCTTGTGTATTGCCCTCCCCAACACCTGAACTATGATGTGTCTGCCCCCTACCCTGTGCTCTACTGTCACCTCCCTCCACCTCCCCCCAAACCCCCTACCAGTAACCAACAAAGAATTTTTTTTTTCTTCCTTTTAATGTGGGTATCTTTTCTTAAGCTTTTACAATAATGGTCTTATGCAATATTTGTCCTTTTGTGACTGATTTTCACTCAGTATAATGTCCTCAAGGTTCATCCATGTTATATGGTGTCTTGCAGCTTCCTTGTTATTCTTCAAGGCAGCATAATATTCCATTGTGTGTATGTACCAAAGCTTGTTTATCCATTCTTCGATTGATGGGCACTTAGGCTGTCTTCATCTTTTTGCTATTGTGAATAGTGCTGCTATCAATAACATACTTTAAAAAAAAGTAATCAACACTCATGGAAGCAGCATTCAAGAAAACAAATGGTATACTGCACTTGGTAAATCTGTTGCACAAGACCTCTTCAAAGTGTTCAAGAGCAAAGCTATCAGTTTGAGGACTAAGGTGCGCCTAACTCAAGCTGCGGTATTTTCAATTGATAAGCAGAAATAATTTAATAATTTGAATTTGTTAGAATTTACAATTTAGTTAAGAGATAAGGATTATCTTTGCATTATCTGTGAAGAAAAAAGATTTACTAGATAATGTTGTTAAGTACCAATGAGTCGGTTCTGACCCATAGCGATAACCTTGTGTAGGGTTTCTGAGGAGCAGCTGGTGACCTTGAACCACTGTTGACATGATGCTGTGGTTCAAATGACCTTGCAGTTCAGTGCATTAGCCTACAGTGCCACACCAGGACTCCTTACTAAGTACAAGGTGACAGTAAAAATGTTAAAGGGAATAAATAACTATACCTATTGAAGATCCTCAGTCTTTCGTAAGTAAATTGTGACTACCATTGCATAACAAGAATTGGTCAACCTATTAAAGTAGAACATTCATGGTTCCCAAGGAGTCTTGGTGGTGCTGTGGGTTAGGCCTTGGACTGCTAATTCAAGGTCACAAGTTCACTAGCTCCCTGGGAGAAAGATAAAGCTGTCTGCTCCTGTAATGATTCATAGTCTCAAATACCCTATATAGGGTTACTATGTGTCAGAAGGAACTGGACAACAGTTGGTTGGGTTATCACAGCCTTCAGCTTGAAAATTGTTTCATATGCATGTGAAAGTTGACAATGAATAAGGAAGACTGTAGAAGAATTAATGCATTTGATTTATGATGTTGCAAAAGAATATTAAAAGTACCCCGAACTGCCAGATGAACCAACAGGTCCGTGTTGGAAGAGGTACAGCTAAAATCTTTCTTGGAAGCAAGGATGGCGAGACTTTTTTTTCAGACTTTGGACATAGTGTCAGGAAGGACCAGTGCCTATAGAAGGACATTATGCTTGGTAAGGTGGAGGGTCAGCAAAGAAGAGGAAGACCCCCCAACAAGAAGGAATGACATTGTGACAACAGCAGTGAGCTCAAGCATAGTAACACTTGTGAGGATGGTGTAGGACTGGGCAGTGTTTTGTTCTGCTGTGCATAGGGTTGCTGCTCTGATTCAGAACTGACTGGCTGGCACCTAACAACACTAGGTATATACTAGACAACACAGATAAATTGTTCATCTATTTGGAATTAGTTTTTAATATGCTCTGGAGAGAGGGGCGTAGAGATCTGACTTTATTATTCTAATTCTTTTTTTTCTTCTATTGCTATCCAATTACCCTAACATTATTTACTGAGTCCCTTATTTTGCCCATTGATTAAAAAAGTCACTTGTATGCAAAATTCTCATGTATACACATAGGTCTATTTCTGGACTGTGCTGCATTGATCCATTGTTCATCTTTTTACATTTTTCTTTATCATGCAGGTAAGGCAGGTCCTTTCTCCTTCAAATTTTGTTGGTTATTCTTTTTTAATGACATTTTTTGTTTGTTTGTTTGCTTTTGTTTTTGAAAAGCTTAGCATAATTTTATTGCATAATTAAAACATACTAATATAAAACTAGAACCGACTCGACAGCACTTAACAACAACAACAACAACAATATAAAACTAAGACATGCTTAGCCAGAACACACGCAGACAAAAGGGTGTCCCTCAATCTATGGAGTAGTTGGCTGTGGCTGTTGTTGTTGTTAAGTGCCATTGGGTCAGTTCCAACTCACAGTGACCCTACCTAGGGTTTCCGAGGATCAGCTGGTGAGCGTGAACCACTGACGTCGTGGTTCAACTGACCCTGCGGATCAGTGCATCAACCCATAGAACCACAGCAGGACTCTGTGTCTGTGGTGAGAAGCGGAATGAGGGGAGGACTCGGAATAAAAGGAAGTGCATTTTCAATCAATAAATAAAACAGAGAAGAAGATTCCTTTTAAAATAAGTTTGTTGTGTTTGGGAAACTCTAATGCCAATATGGAGTCCTCATGTGGGACTGTGGATCAATGTGCTGGCCTGCAAAGTCAGTCCTAATCGTAAGGTCAGTGGTCCAAGCTCACCAGCAGCTCCTCGGAAACCCCACATAGGGTCGCTATGGGTCGGAAACATCATTCACTTTGATGTTTTTATATGAAATGAATATGATAGCAGATGAGTTGTATGCTTTAACAGCCTATATCAGTTCCCCTACATTTTATTCATGAATCTACAAGTTTGGAATCCACTCAGCAAAGGTGAGTAGATAAGAACGTGTGGCTTTTATACATTTGATTTGGAAGGGAAATTATACTGGGGGCTGTGATTGTCATTATTCTATTGATTTTCATCAATTTGTTCTTTATAAACCAAGGAACAGTATTATAGAAGGACTGTTTTCAGAAATGTTTTGGGACTATAAACCCGAGGTCACTAGAATATACAAAACCACATATACTTCACAGTTCTGTGGTGGTTATGTGCCGTGGAATCGATTCCGACTCATAGCAACCCTGTACTGGGTTTCTGAGGCTGAAAGCCTCATTTTTCTCCCATGGAACAACTGGTAGTTTCAAACTGCTGACCTTGTGGTTCACAGCCTGATTCATAACCACTATGCTACCAGAGCTCCTTATACATTTATCATAGCTATAAAAATGTCTTCATTGCTTTCTTTTCTAAATAATACTTATTCTTTGTAAAAACTTGCTCTTTGTAAAAGTCCTTTCTGATATCATACAGCAAACCCCCACAGGTTTTTAGTGTAAAAATAAATACTTTGAATATGTTGTTGTTAGATGCCATCAAGTCCATTCTGACTTATAGCAACCCGATAGGACAGAGTAGGAATCCTGGTGTGGTGCTGTAGGATAAGTACTAGACTATAAGGTCAGTTTGAACTACAAGATCAGTGCTTCAAACTCACCAGTCGCTCCTTGGAAACCTTATATACAGGGTTGCTTCATATGCATGTGAAAGTTGGACAATGAATAAGGAAGATCATAGAAAACTGATGCATTTGAATTATGGTGTTGGAGAAGAATAGGAATATGATATCGGAGAAGGACAGGAACAGACTTAATGATACTTAACAACAACAACATGGCAGAGTAGAACTGTTCCATATGCTTGTTGGCTACACTTGTCTATTTTTTTTTCCAAGGTGAAGTTTGGAATTTACTTGTCATTCTTTTTTGTTCTATAAAAACATTGCCAGGATTTTGATGGAGATTTTTGTGACTTTAAAATCAATTGACATGAAAAATATTTGAGTTTTTGGTGAAAGTTTGCACAGCAAATGTGATAGTAGTGTTTTGTGTCAATTTGACTGGGCCAGTATTCCAAATGGTTTGGCAGCTGAGATGTAGTCATCCCTATAATGAGACCTAATACAATGTAATTAACTCTATGATGAATTTGGTCGTGAGCAACCAATCAATTGAAAGGATGTTTCCTTGGAGGTGTAGCCTGCTCTCAATATATTAGATACTCAGGCAAAGCTTGCTGGCTCTCTGTTGGGTCTGGATCTTTCTTTTGGATCATCCTCTAACCTTTAGTTCTTTGAACTTGAACCAGTGATCTGCTGCACTGCCTGCCTGCCTGCCTGCCTGCTGTTGCATGACCTGCCAATTCATCTGATCTGGACTTGGGACTCTCCCACCTCTACAACTGTGTGAGCCATTTCCTTGATATAAACTTCTCTTTATATTTACATATGTAAATCCCACTGGTATTGCTTCTCTGAAGAACGCAACCTAAGAGAGCAAATTAGGTTCCTATTTCTATACATATTGTCCCACAGTGTGTCAACATTCTCCATATTTCTGCTTCCATTACTCCAGTTTCCCCGCACACCATCCCCACCACCTTCACAACTATGTTTTAGGGCAAATGTTGACCACTGGTCTCAAGTAGGTGACTCTTTTTACTTTTTCTTTTTAAGGGAACACAGTACTCATGTGTAGTAATATTTTATGAGCCAATCTGTTATTTAGCTGAAAGGTGACTTTTGGTAACAACCCCCCACCTCCACGCCCCCAGTCTATCTGGGGATATTATACCTTTTGGTTTTCTAACTCTAGATTTTTGCACATTTTATTATAATATTTGACTTTGTCTTCTCCAGTTGATTTTTGAAAATTTCTGTTCAGCTCTTGTACCTCCTCACTTCTTTCATTTGCTTTAGCATCTCTGTGCTGGAGAGCAAGTTTCAGAAACTCTTCAGACATCCGTTTTGGTTCTTTTCCTTCTCTCTTGTCTTCTCAGTGACCTTTTGCTTTCTTCCTGTATGATGTTCTTGATGTCATCCCACAATTCTTCTAGTCTTCAGAATTTAGTGTATTAGACACATAAAATCTGTTCTTCAGATGATCTCTAAATTCAGGTGGGATATATTCAAGGTCATATTTTGTCTCTTGTGGACTTGTTTTAGTTTTCTTCTGTTTCAGCTTGAATTTGCATATGAGCAATGATGGTCTGTACCATAGTCTGCCCCTGGACTAGTTTTGGCAGATGATATAGAGCTTTCCACTGTCTTTCCACAGATGTAGTCAATTTGATTTCTGTGTATTCCATCTGTGAGGTCCATGTATATAGTCATATTTAATGTTGTTTAAAACATTATTATCTTTTATTATGGCAAATGTTGTTGTTAGGTGCCATAGAGTGGGTACCAACTCATAGTGACCCTATGCACAACAGAACGAAAC
>NW_006408549.1:5957620-5959412 GCF_000296735.1 Chrysochloris asiatica
TATATATATATATATATATATACACGAAGTCTTGGTTTGGCTCTGTGGGTTAATGCACTGGACTGCAAAGTCGATTTGAACTGCGATAACACACTATGGGTCGGAACTGACTTGAAGGCACTTAACAATAACAACAATATATAAAACAGAACATCTGTCGTTTCAACATTTTTTCATGTACAATTTAGTAACATTAACTACATTCATCACAGTTAACAACTGCCACTACTATCTGTTTCCAAACTTTCATTACCCTAAACAAAACCTCAGTGTCCTCTAAGCAACATCTTCGTCTTTTCTCCTCCCTTTCTCCCTCTCTTTGGAACCACTAAAAACTTTGGTCTCTACACACTTGTCTACTGTAGATATTTCATATAAATGGATCACACAATATTTGTCTTTTTGTGACTGACTTATTTCCCTCAGCCTAATGTTTTCAAGGTTCATCTGTGTTGTAGTATGTATCAGAAATTCATTTCTCTTTATGGAAAGGTAATTGTTTTTTATATAAAACCTATGATAGTCTTTGGAGTTCTGGTGTGGCACTGTAGGATAAAGCACTGGATTGCAAGGTTGGTGTGAACCACAAGGTTGGCAGTTCAAACTCACCAACTGCTCTTTGAAAACCCTATACAGGGTCACTATGAGTCAGAACTGACTTCATGGCAATTAAAAACAACACAACATGAGTTTTCTGTTTTGTACAATAATTATTTAGTTTTATATCAGGATTATACTTTAAAAATTAGTTGGAGAAAAGTTTTCTGTTTTATATTTTAATGCCCTGGAACAATTTATATAACAGTGTCTCTTGATTAGATGTTTTGTAAAATTTGTGTATAAAAATCACATTGGCTAGGTATAACGTTTACTGTTTGTTGACTAAATTTTTCTTTCACTGAATATAGGTTTATTTAAGTTTTCTAACTTTTCTTGATTTAATTTAGATAATTTATATATTCCTAAAAATGCCATCCACTTCACTTACATTAATAAATTAATATATTTACAATTAATTGCTATGTTTTCATGTTTATGTGAATCTTTTCTATTTCTTGCTTATAGAGTTTTTCTTGCATATTGGGCTTTGATAGGATGTATTGTTGTTGTTAAGTGTCATAGAGTTGGTTCCACTCATAGAGACCCTGTATAGGGTTTCTGAGGAACAGCTTAGTGGGTTTGAGTTGCCAATCTTGTGACTAACAGTCCAGTGCTTGTCCTATAGCTTTAATTTAGTTAGTTTTAAATTTATGTATTGTTTTTCTTTTATCTTTATTAACTTTTTCTTTCAATTTTCTTTTGGTTAATTTGTCCAAATTGTAGTGTTGAATATGGCCTGTGTTTCTTTCTTTTTAAACCAATATGTTGTTGTGTGCCTTCAAGTTGGTTCGGACTCATATCATCCTTGTATAAGGTTTCTGAAAGTGACTGGTGGGCTTGAACTTTCGGCTATCATGGTTAGCAGTCCAGTATTTATCCTACAGTGCTACACCAGAGCTCTTAAAGGAACATTGTTGATGTTATTGTTAGATGTCATTGAGTTAGTTTGAGGTTGTAAATCTTTGAGGGAACAGAAAGTCTAATTTTTCACCTGTTAAACAGTGGGCTTGACCCACTGACTTTGTAATTCAGTCCAGTGCTTATCATACAGAGCCACCAAAGTCCCCTAAATGAACATACTCATATTTAATCATATAAAAGGCACTGAGCTGTGTCCCAAAGATCTTGGTATATTGTTCTCTTAGTTGTTGTTGTTGTTGTTAGGTGTCATCAAGTCAGTACCGACCCATAG
>NW_006408549.1:5961412-5975139 GCF_000296735.1 Chrysochloris asiatica
ATGCAACAACTCTTCTGGTCTTTGGTCTTTAGTGTTAAATGTATCAAATCTGTTTTTCAGATGATCTCTAAATTCAGGTGGGATATATTCAAGGTCATAGTTTTGCTCTTGTGGACTTGTTTTCATTTTCTTCAGCTTCAGTTTGAATTTGCATAGGAGTAATTGATGGTTTGTTCCACAGTTTACCACGGTCTTGTTTTGACTGATGATAGGGAGCTATTCCATCATCTCTTTCCACAGATGTAGTCAATTTGATTTCTATGTATTCCATCTGGTGAGGTCCATGCGTACAGTCATCTCTTATGCTGTCTAAAGAAGGTATTTGAAATGAACAAATCATTAGTTTTGCAGAATTCTATCATGCATTCTCCAGCATAATTTCTATCACCACAGCCATATTTCCCAACTACTCTTTGCTCCCAACCTTTGCATTCCAATCACCAGTAATGATCAATACATCTTGATTGCATGTTTGATCTATTTCAGATTGAAGAAGTTGGTAGAATTCTTCTATTTCATCCTCACTGGCTTTAGTGGTTGGTGCATAAATTTGAATAATAGTGGTATTAACTGGGCTTCCCTGTAGGCGCATGGATATTATCCTATCACAGACAGTGTTGTACCTTATAACTGATCTGGATATGTTCTTTTTGGCAATGAATGCAACACCATTCCTTTTCAATTTGTCATTCCCTGCATAGTAAACCATGTGGTTTAGTTTTGATATTTTACTTTATCAAATAACTAAATAAAAGAATGTATTAAATTCCAAATAATATGAATAGATATATTTTGCTTAACCTTTTGTTTTCTATTTTCATTATATTATCCTCAGAGTCTGTGGACATTTAATTTCTTATTTATAAACTTTAATGAGATCTAGCCTTAATGCTTGATGTATAATTTTATTTTAAAGTAAGTATGTCATAGGTGTTTAAATAAAGTATTTTCTTGCTTTGTCTTGCAGTTTTATGGTTATCCTTTAGCACCTGCAGGATAGTTTGTTATTCAGATCCCTTAAATGTTTTGTTGATCTCAGAAAATCATTTTAAGATTTCTTCATGGGATTTTCATTTGTATCTTTAGTAATTTCTACTTTCCATATTTAAGAACTCCGCTGTAAAAAAATAAAACTAAAATCTCCCCTGGTAAGCACAGGGCCATTAATTTATAAAGACGCAAGATCTGTGATCTACATTTTCTTTGTTGATTGTTACTTTTTAAAGAAAATACTTTTTATTGTGAATTGACTAGAGTTTACTGAGCAGATCATGAGTTGTACATTCAACAAAAGTTGTACATTCAACAGATGAGAGAAAGATGAGACTTTCTGCTTCTGTAAAGACTTACAGCTATGGAAACCTTTTACAGGGTTGCTGTGAGTCTGAACCCACTTGATGGTATACAACGGCAGCGGCAGCAGTGGCAGCAACAGTATATATCATTACCTTTAGGTTTTTAACCTTCATTTGCCGGTGTAAACAATTAATATACTTGGCTATAGGGTCACTATGAGTCAGAACCGACTTGACAGCACTTAACAACAACAATTAATAGAAAGACTAGAGGTTTGAATCTACCCAAAAGTGTCTCAGACGAAAGGTCTCTTGATCTGTTTCTGAAAAACACGGTTATTGAAAACTCTACGAAGTACATTTCTATTGATACACATGGAGCTGCCATGAGTTAAAACTGATTTGACTACATCAGGTACTGATTCTTCTAAATAATATCTGTTTTCTAACTATGGAAGTTTCGATTTTGTTGTTGTAGAAAATTGACATATATAACATTTACAAACTATTAATTTTCTTAAACTATAAACAGCTTCTGAAGATCAATAAAAATAAAATGCACAAAGGATACAAGCAAGTAATTCACCAGAAAAGAAAATCAAATGGTAAATAAATATATGAAAAGAAAGTCAAGCTCACAATTATTCAGTAATGAAAATTAAAATAGGAATAAAAACTATCTGATGCAAAATATAATAACAAAAATCCTAATAGCAAAAAGTAAACATACTGATAATCCATTAGTAGCAAGCGTGTGAAATTCTCAAGAAACTGTGAGTATAAACATAAACAGATTTATTTTATGACCTTTGCTAGAGGAGTGACTATTTTTCTCAGCACTCTTCAGATAATCCTGGTGTTGGTCCAAGATTCACCAAAGCATCTTTCTTCCAAACCAATTTGCTTTGGTGAGGCTAGTGGTGGAGCAGGGAGCAGGTTCTGTGATTGGCTTAGCTTCAGTAGATAGATACCTGCTCTGGATACATCAATTATGGCCAGGAAGTAAGGTCAGGTGAGACTATCATGATTCTCAGGTAGCCAGGGGGGTCAGGAAGAGATGAAGGGATTAGATGTTAGGTAGACGCGGAGGGAGTTGGTGGGCATAGAGTCATACGTGTTTACCAAATTCTACTTTTTGTTGTTGTTAGGTGCTGTTGACTTGTAGTGACCACATGTGACAGTAGAACTGACTCATAAAGTTTTCTAGGCTGTAACTTTCAGTGTGAAGATCACCAGGTTTTTCTCTCTTGGAGTCACTGGGTGGGTTCCAACTGCCAATCTTTTGGTTAGCAGCTGAACCTTAACCATTGCGTCACCTGACACTTCAAATTCTAAATGGAAGAAAGAATACAAGACCTCAGAACTAAATGCATGGATTTCTGTTCTGTACTCCACACCCCACTGTACAGTCCACCTTTCTAAAATAAACATACCCTTTTGGAAAGTGTTCTTGATTTCAAAGGAAATGAAGCCAGATAAGTGAGCCAATGTGTGTGATATGTCTAGAAATCCTTAGATGACTGGGTAAATACAAAAACTGGAGGTGTTAATTACTTCTGAAACCAGTAGGGAAAATAGAAGCACATGTAGCAAATCTCTGAAGGGAATTGATCTGGCCTGCAGATTGGAATTCTAAATTCTTAAAAAGAGAAGTTCATAAAAAATGTAACCCTGCAACTAAGAGTTTCAATGGTACATAGTGAAGGAGAATTTCCAATTATTCATTCATCATACTCCCCATTCCAACCTGTGTGCTGTATTTTGCCATCTGGCTGAGGTGGCCCTACTTGCTTAATAAGTACTCCTGCAAAGCAAACCTTTACTCATGTGGAATAAAAGGCAGCGGAGAATCATGGAACCATTAATTTAAAGCTAGAATAAAGGGAAGAAGGAGGAGAGTTCTCTTTTAGTTAACAACCTGAATTATGAAAGATATTTAAATACATGTAATTTATAAATCTTAAGTACATGTGGTGAACTGAGATACAAATAAACCTCAGTTAGAAAAGTGAGGCAAAGGAGAATAACCATTTTTCTGGGTTTCACATCACAAAATACAATTCCATAGTGTAATGAGACATGCCAGCAGCCTCAAGAATTTTAACTAGCCAGGAACGCTTTCTTGAGAAATATGTGCTTTTGGCATTTGACCATATTGCATTGTAATTATTTGGTTCCATGTATCTCACCTATTAGCGTGAGGGCTTCTTTAGGTAAGTCATGTGTCTTACTCATTCTTGTAGTGGTCCTGCTCAGAGCTTTAATTAGATCCCAAATTGTAGTTGATGCACAACACATATTTGCTCAAAGACTGAAAAAAATAACTGAATAGAAAACAAGAACAACCCGCTGCCACTGAATTGATCCCGACTCATAGTGACCCTATAGGACAGTAAAAACGCTCCTTGGGGTTTGTGAAATTGTTGTTGCTAGGTGCCGTCCAGTCAGTCCCAATTCATAGTGACCGTATGCATGACAGAACTAAACACTGCTCGGTCCTATGCCATCTTCACAATTGTTATGCTTGAGCCCATTGCTGCTGCCACAGTGTCAATCCATCTCCTTTGGGGGGGTGGGTCTTCCTTTATCGGTGACCCTCTACTTTACCAAGCATAACGATCTTCTCCAGGGACTGGTCTTTCCAAAGTATAAGAGACAATGTCTTGTCATTCTTGCTTATAAGGAGCATTCTGGCTGTACTTCTTCCAACACGAATTTGTTTGTTCTTCTGGCAGTCCATGGTACTTTGAATATTATTCTCCAACACCCAACATAATTCAAATGCATCTATTCTTCTATGGTCTTCCATATTCATTGACGACTATCACGTGCATATGAGACTATTGAAAATACCATGGCTCGGGTCAGGTGAATCTTAGTCCTCAAATTATTATCTTTGTTCTTGAACACTTTAAAGAAGTTTTGTACAACAGATTTGCCATTTGATTTCAGGACTGCCGCTTCCATGGGTGTTGATAGAGGATCCAAGCAAAATAAAGCCTTCGACCACTTTAATCTTTTGTCCATTTGTCATGATGTTATTTATTGGTCCAGTTCTAAGGATTTTTGTTTTCTTGGCATTGAGGTTGTTGTTGTTGTTAAGTGCCATCGAGTCAGTTCCGACCCATAGCGACCCTGTACAGGGTTTCCGAGGGTGTAAATCTTTACGGGAGTAGAAAGCCTCATCTTTCTCCCATGGAGTGGCTGGTAGTTTCGAACCGCTGACCTTAAGGTTCGCAGCCCGATTCGTAACCACTACGCTACCAGAGCTCCTTTGGCATTGAGGTGCAACCCATATTTAAGGTGGTGGTCTTTGATCTTTATCAGTAAGTATTTTAATTCCTTTTTGCTTTCACCAAGAAAGGCTGGGTCATCTGTATATCACAGGCTGTTAATGAATTCCTTCAATTATGATACCATGTTCTTCTTCATAGAATCCAGTTTCTTGGATTATTTGCTCAGCATACAGATTGAATAAGTATGGTGAAAGAATACTACCCCAGCATACACCTTTCCTGATTTTAAATCATTCAGTATGCCCTTATTCTGTTTGAACGACAACCTCTTGATGTACATACAGGTTCCTTGTGAGCACAATGACGTGTTCTGGAATACCATTCTTTACAGTGTTATCCATAGCTTATTATGATCCACATGGTCGGAAGCCTTTACAAAGTCAATAAAGCACAGGTAAACATCTTTCTGGTATTCTCTGCTTTCAGCCAAGATCCAGCTGACCTCAGCAATGACATCCCTCATTCCATGTCTTACTCTGAATCTGGCTTGGACCTCTGGCAGTTCCTTGTTGATGTACTGTTGCAGCTGTTTTTGAATTGTCTTGAGCAAAATTTAATTAGTATGTGATATTAATGATATTGTCTAATGATTTCTGCATTCTGTTGGGTCACTTCTCTTTGGAATGGGCACAAATATCAATCTCTTTCCATTGGCCAGGTAGCTGTCTTCCAAATTTCTTGGCATAGGTGAGTGAGTGCCTTCAATGCTGTATCAGTTTGTTGAAAGATAACAATTTGTGTTCCATGAATTCCTGAACTTCTTCCTTCAGTACCACTGGTTCTTTATCATCTGTTACCTCTTGAAATGGTTGAAAATTGACCATTTCTTTTTGGCACAGTGACTGTGTTCCTTCCATTACCTTTTGATGCTTTCTGCATCATTCAAGGTTTTGTCCATTGAATCCTTCAGTATTTCAAATTGAGGCTTGCATTTTTCTTCAGTTCTTTCATCTTGAGAAATACTGAGTGTGTTCTTCCTCTTTGGGTTTCTAACTACAAGTCTTGCACATTTCATGATAATATTTGACTGTCTGCTCAAGCTGCCCTTTGAAAATATCTGTTTAGCTCTTTTACTTCCTCACATTTTTCATTTGCTTTAGCATCTCTACACTGGAGAATATTTTTCCAAGTTTCTTCTGACATCCATTTTTTGTCTTTTCTTTTTTTCTTGTCTTCTTAATTACTTTTTGCTTTCTTCTTGTGTGATGTTCTTGGTGTCATCCCACAACTTTTAAGATGTTCTTTTGGATGATAAATGTGATACCATTCCTCTTCAGTTTGTTGTTTTTGGCATAGAAAACCATTTGATAGATTGAAAATGGTCATCTCAACTCACTAGTTGATGTTAGGTACCATCGAGTTGGTATCGACTCATAGCAACCCTATTCATGACAGAATGAGACACTGCCAGTCCTGAGCCAACCTCATAATCATTGTTACATTTAAGCCCATCATTGTGGCCACTGTGACAATCCATCTCGTTTGGGGTTTTCCTCTTTTTCTCTGACCCTCCATTTTACCAAACGTGATATCTTTCTCCAGGGACTGGTCCTTCTTGACAATATTTTCAAAATATGAGAGACAAAATTCTGACCATCCTGGCTTCCAAGGAGCATTCTGGTTGTACTTCTTCCAACTCATGTTTGTTTGTTCTTCTGGCAGTCCATGGTACTTTTAATATTCTCCTCCAACACCAAAACTCAAATGCATTAATTCTTCTGTGGCCTTGCTTACTCACTGTCCAATTTTCACATGCATATGAGGCTATTGAAAATACCATGGCTTGGGTCAGGCATACCTTAGTCCTCAAACTGGCATCTTTGCTCTTCAACACTTTAAAAAGGTCTTGTGCAGCAGATTTGCCTAATGCAATATGTCGTTTGATTTCTTGACAGATGTGCACGTAAGTGTAGATGGTTGATCTGAACAAAATGAAGTCTTTGACCACTTCAATCTTTTCTCCATTGACATGGATATTATTCATTGGTTCTGGTGTGAGGAGTTTTGTTTTCTTTACCTGGAGGTGAAACCCATGCTGAAGGCTGTGGTTTTTCATCTTCATCAGTAAGTATGTTAAGTCATCTTCACTTTCAGCAAGTGATGTTGTATCATCTGCATATCTCAGGCTGTAAATGAATTTCCCTTCTATCCTGACACCACATTTTTCTTCATATAACCCACCTTCTTGAATTATTTGCTCAGCATACAGATTGAATAAGTTTGGTGAAAGAATACAACCCTGGTGCACATCTTTCCTAATTTGAATTCATTGAGTGTTCCTTTGTTCTGTTCCACAACTCCCTCTTGGCCTATGCACAGATTCCTCATGGGCACAGTTAAGTGTTCCGGAATACTCATTCTCTGAAATGCTATTCATAGCTTGTCATAGTCCACACAATAGAAAGCCCTTGTGTCGTCAATAAAGCACAGGTAAACATCTTTCTGGTATTCTCTGTTTTCAGCTAAGATACATCTGACATCAGCAATGATATTCTTCATTCCATGTCCTCTTTTGAATCTGGATTGAACCCCTGGAGGTTCTCTGTCATATATGGTTGCAACTGTTTCTTAATTATCTTTAACAAAATTTTGCTTGCATGGGATATTAATAATATTGTCTGATGATTTCCATGTTTTGTTGGGTCACCTCTTTTTGGAATGGGCACAAATATGAATCTCTTCCAGTCAGTTTGCCAGGTAGTTGTTTTCCAAATGTCTTGACATACATGAGTGAGTGCCTCCAGTGCTTCATCCATTTGTTGTAAGATTTCAATTCCTGGTGACTTACTCTTTTCCATGCCTTCAATGCATCTTGGACTTCTTTCAGCATCCTTGGCTCTTGATCTATGCTACTTCTTCAAATGATTGAACATCAACCATCTCTTTCTGGTATTGTGACTCTGTGTATTCTTTCCATCTTCTTTTGATGTTTTCTGCATTATTCAATATCTTGCCAACAGAATCTTTCAATCTTTCAAGTCGAGGCTTGATTTTTTTCTTCAGTTCCCTCAGTTTGAGGAATGCTGAGTGTATTCTTTCCTTTTGGTTTTATAACTCCAGGTCTTTGCACAATTTTTATAGTATTTGACTTTGTCTTTTTGAGCTGCTCTTTGAAATATCCTATTCAGATTTTACCGTCTCATTTCTTCCATTTGCTTTAGAATCTCCACATTGGAGAGCAAGTTTCAGAGTGCCTTTTGACATCCATTTTGGTCTTTTCTTTCTTTCTTGTCTTCTTAATGACCTTTTGCGTTCTTCCTGTATGATGTTCTTGACGTCATACTGCAATTCTTCTGGTTTTTGGTCTTTATTGTCTAATATATCAAATCTGTTATTGAGATGATCGCTTAAGTTCAAGTGGAATATGTTCCAGGTCATATTTTGGCTCTGGTGACTTTTTTTTAATTTTCTTCAGCTTCAGTCTGAATTTGCATATGAGCAATTGATGGTCTGATCTACAGTCTGTCCTGGCCTTGTTTTGGCTGATGATATGGAGCTTTTCCACTGTGTCTTGCCACAGAAGCAGTCAGTTTGATTTCTGTGTAGTCCATCTGGTGAGGTCCATGTGTATAGTCATCTTTTATGTTGTTTAAAAAAGATATTTTCAGTGACAATGTCATAGGTCTTGCAAAATTCTGTTATGCAATCTCTAGCATTATTTCTATCAGCAAGGTCATATTTTGCAACTACTGATCCTTCCTTTTTGTTTCCAACCTTTGCATTCCAATCACCAGTAACTGTCAGTACATCTTGACTGCTTGCTTGAATGATTTCAGACTGAAGACGTTGGTAGAATTCTTCAATTTCATTATTACTGGCTTTAGCGTTTGGTGTGTAAATTTGTATAATAGTGGCATTAACTTGTTTTTCTTGTATGTGTATGGACATTATCCTATCACAGACAGCATTTATTCTTTTTGATGATGCACAGATCTTGGTATGTTCTTTTTGATGATGATTGTGAAGCCATTTCCCCTCAATTTTTCATTCCCAGCATAGTAAACCTTGTGATTGTCAGATTCAAAATGGTCAATGCTAGTCCATTTCAACTCACTAATGCCTAGGATATCAATCTTTATGTGTTCCATTTCATTTCTGACAACTTCACATCTTCATAGATTCTTACTTCATACATTCCAAGTCTACTTTGAGGAGGCAGCTCTTCCCCAGTTATATTGGGAGTGCCTTCCAGCCTGAGGGACTCATCTTTTGGCATTATATCTTACTATATTCTGGTGCTACTCATCATGTTTTAGTATTCAATATTCTGGTGCTGACAGTGTTCCACTATTTATTCATAAGGTTTTCAGTGACTAACTATTTGGAAGTAGTCCGTCTCTCTTTCTTAGTCTGTCTTAGTCTGTAAGCTCAGGTGACATTTGTCCACTATGGGTGACACTGCTGGGATTTAAAATACCCATGGTAAAGCTTCCAGAATCACAGCAACACACAAGCCACCACAGCACATTATGTGTTCCATTTCATTTTTGAAAATTTCCAATTTTTCAAGATTCATACTTCGTACATTCCACCTTCTGATTATTAATAGATGTGGTAGCTGCTGCTTCTCCTCATTTTGAATTGTGCCCCATCAGCCAATGAAGGTCTCGAATGCTTTCCTTCATTCGTGTTCTCACTATCAACTATATACTTTGAGGAAGCTGTTCTTCCAACCTGAGGGGCTCTTTCTTCTGCACTATATCTAACAATATTCTGCTATTCATAGGTTTCCACTGGTTCATCATTCATATGTAGTTTACCTCTTCTTTTTCTGAGTCTTTCTTAGTCTGGAAGCTTAGCTGAAACCTGTTCACAATAGGTTATCCTTGTTTTTGTTGTCATGAGGTGCTGTACAGTAAGTCCAGACCCATAGAGAGCCTACGTACAACATCACCCTGTGCTGCGTTATTCTTACAATTGCTGCAAAGCTTGAGCCCACTGTTGCTGCTTTTGTGTCAATCCATCTCACTGGGGGTTTCCCTCTATTTTGCTGCACCTCCACCTTACCAAGCATGATGCCCTTCTCTTGGGACTGGTTCCTCCTGATAGTTGTTGTTGTTAAGTGCCGAGTTGGTTCTGACCCATAGAGACCTATATAGGGTTTCCGAGGAGTGGCTGGTGAGCTTGAACCACTGACCTTGTGGTTCAAACCAACTTTGCAGTCCAGTGCATTAATCCACAGCACCACACCAGGATTCCAAGTTCCTCTTAATAATATGTCCAAAGTAGGAAACAAAGTCTCATCATCTTGGCTTCTAAGGAGTATTCTGGGTATACTTCTTCCAACACAGACATGCTTGTTCTTCTGACAGTCCAACACCATAACTGAAAGGCATCAATTCATTTATGATCTTCCTTATTCATTGTCCAGCTTTCATATGCATATGAGGCTATTGAAAATACCATGGCTTGGGTCAGATATACTTTAGTCCCCAAATTGACATCTTTGCTATTGACTATTGTAAAGAGGTCTTGTACAGCAGGTTTACCTAATGCAATATGTCACTTGATTTCTTGACTGCTGCTTCCATGTGTGCTGATGGTGGATCCATGCAAATTAAAGTCTGACAACTTCAATCTTTGCTTCATTTATCATGAGGTCATTTATTATTCAATGGTGAGATTTTTGTTTTCTTTACATTGATGTGCAACCCATACCAAAAGCTGTGGTTGTTGATCTTCATGAGTATTTTATGTCCTCTTCGCTTTCATCAAGCAAGGTTGTATCATCTGCATATCACAGGTTGTTATTGAGTCTTCCTCCAATTCTCATGACATGTTCTTCTTCATACAATCCAGTTTCTTGGATTATTTGCTCAGCATGCAGATTAAATAAGAATGGTGAAAGAATACAACCCTGGCACACACCTTTCGTGATTTTAAACCATTCAGAGTATCATTGTTTTGTTTAAACTGCCTCTTGGTTTATGGACCAAGAGGTCTATGGACTTAAGAGGACAATTAAGTGTTAAAGAATGTTGTCCATAGCTTGTCATGATCTACACAATTGAAAGCCCTTGCATAGTCAATAAAGTACAAATAAACATCTTTTTGGTATTCTCTGCTTTCAGCCAAGATCTATCTGATGTCAGAAATGATATACCCTGTTCCATGTACTTGTCTGAATCCAGCTTGAACCTATGGCAGCTCCCTGTCAATGTATTGTTATAGTTGTTTTTGAATTACCTTTAGCAAACTTTTATTTTCCTGTAATATAAATGATATTTTCCAATAATTTTCACATCTCATTGGGTCACCTCTCTTAGGAATATGAATCTCTTCCAATCAGTTGGCCAGGTAGTTGTCTTCCAAATTTCTTGGCATAGATGAGTGACTGAACATTGGACTTCTTCCTTCAGTACAATTGGCTGTTGATCACATGTTACCTCTTAAAATGGTTGAACAACAACCTAAGAATCCTTCTGTATTAAAAGTTGATGTTTGGGTTTTTTAATAAGTCTTTTTAGCTTGAGAAGTGCAGTACATGTTCTTATCTTTCGGTTTTCTAACTCTAGGTCTTGTATATTTCATTATAATATTTGACTTTTTCTTCTTGAGCTGCCCTTTGAAATTTTCTGTGCAGCTCTTTTACCTCCTCATTTCTTACATTTACTTTAGCATCTCTGCACTGGAGAGCATGTTTCAGAGTCTTTTCTGACATCCATTTTGGGCTTTTCTTTCTTCCTTTTTTTCTAAATGACCCTATGCTTTCTTCCATGTGTTGTTCTTGATGTCATCCCATAAGTTTTCTAGTCTTCAGACAAATCTGTTCTTCAGATGATCTCTAAATTCAGGTGGGATATTTTCAAGGTCATATTGTAGCTCTCATGCACTTGTTTTAGATTATCTCTAAATTCAGATCATAGTCTCAAGGTTATGGTTTTGCTTTCATGAATGTATTTTAAATTTCTTCAGCTTCAGTCTGAACTTGCATTTGGTCAATTGATGGTCTGTTCCACAATCTGCCACTGGCCTTGTTTTGGCTGATGATATGGATCTTTTCCATCATCTCTTTCCGCAGATGTAGTCAATTTGATTTCTGTGTATCTTATCTGGTGAGGTTCATGCATATACTCTTTTATATTGCTTGAAAAGTTATTTGCAATGAAGATGTCATTGGTCTTGCAAAATTCTGTCATGTGATCTCCAGCATTATTTCTATCAGCAAGGTCATATTTTGCAACTACTGATCTTTCCTCTTTGTTTCCAACCTTTGCATTCCAGTTGTCAGTAATTGTCAATATATCTTGATTGCATGTTTGATCATATTCAGAATGAAAAAGTTGGTAAAATTCTTCAATTTCATTATTACTGGCTTTAGTATTTGGTGTGTAAATTTGAATAGTGGTGTTAACTGGTCTTCCTTGTAGGAGTATGGCTACTATCCTATCACAGACAGTACTGTACTTCAAGACAGATCTTGATATGTTCTTTTTGATGATGAATGTGAAGCCATTCCTCCTCAATTTGTCAGTCCCAGTGTAGTAAACCTTGTGATTGTTAGATTCAAAATTGCCAATGCTAGTCTATTTCAACTCACTAATGCCTAGGATATCAATCTTTATGTGTTCCATTTAATTTTTGACAACTTCCCATCTTCATAGAGTCTAACTTCATACATTCCAGGTTCCAGTTATTAGTTGATGTTTACAGCTATTTCTCTTCATTTTAAGCCGTGCCCCACCAGCAAAGGAAGGTCCTGAAGGCATTACTCCATTTGCCTCATCACAGTCAACTCTACTTTGAAGAGGCAGCTCTTCCCCAGTTGTATTTGGAGTGAATTCCAACCTGAGAGACTAATCTTTCGGCACTATATCTGACTATATTCTGGTGCTATTCATCATGTTTCAAGACTCAATATTCTGGTGCTATCTGATAATGTTTTACTGCTATTCATAATGTTTCCAGTGGCTAAACATTTGCAAGTAGTCTTTCTCTCCTTCCTACTCTGTCTTAGTCTGGAAGCTTAGCAGTCCACCTGTCTGCCATGAATGACCCTCATGGAATTCAAAATATGGTGACATAGCTTCCAGCATCACAGCAACATGCAAGCCACCACAGTATGACAAACTGACAGATGAGTAGTGGAAATGAGGAATAAGTTACAGATTAAAACAAAATATGTCTGCATTCTAAAAAATTTATGAGACTGATTCATAGGTTGATCATTAAGTTATAGAATAAGACCCATAATAACAATCTACTTAAATGTTGTGGAAATATTGAGGCAAGAGTGATTGATGAGAAGATAGAGTCCCCACTGAATAGTTTTTGTCTTATGTGTAGATTGGGCTGGTGAAAAGAGATGGGGATAAGATTCTTATGATTCAATAGTGAGTAATTGTTATCATGACTAATTGTGACTGTCACAATTGTAAAGGTAGAAGTTTTGTAACAAAAATGGGGGAGTAGTTAATCTTACAGTCCAGAAACAAAGGACCCTAGGACCATAAGGGAGAAGAGCACAAGCAGAATGTGAGACCATATCCAGAGAAGCAGCAACACCAGAGATGGAGGCAGAGATGGAGACATGTAGAGAAGGAGCAGCTGAGAACTCTATATTCATGGAAAGAGAGGGACTGACTGCTGGTGGCCAGGAGGCAGGCTTGCAGAATGTGCCCTTTGATGATGTAAATAATTAAATATATCAAGGTGTTGTTTTGTTGTTGTTGTTTTTTTTTTTCAAAGAGCTAAAATGAATAGAGATAAAAGCTGTTAACTGTTGGTACATTGTTGTTGTTGTTGTTAGATGCCATCGAGTCGGTACCGACTCATAGTGACCTTATGCACAGCAGAACGAGACACTGCCCGATCCTGGGCCAACCTCACTATCATTGCCACACTTGAGCTCATTGATTCTGCCACTTTGCCAATCCATCTTGCTGGGGATTTTCCTCTTTTTCTCTGACCCTCCACCCTACCAAACATGATATCCTTCTCCAGGGACTTGTCCCTCCTGACAATATGTCTGAAGTATGAGAGACAAAGTTTGGCCATCCAGGTCTCTAAGGAGCACTCAGGCTGCACTTTTTCCAACACAGATCTGTTGGTTCTTTCAGCAACCCATAGCGCTTTCAATATTCTCCTCCAACACCATAACTCAACAGCATCAATTCTTCTATGATCTTCCTTATTC
>NW_006408549.1:5976606-6021250 GCF_000296735.1 Chrysochloris asiatica
TTTAAAGTGTTAAAGAGCAAAGATATCAGCTTGAAGACTAAGATTCACCTGACCCAAGCCATAGTATTCAATAACTACATCTGCATGTGAAAGCTGGACAGTGAATAAGGAAGACCATAGAAGAATTGACACATTTGAATTATGGTGTTGGAAGAGAATATTGAAAGTATCTTGGTATGTCAAAAGATCGAACAGATTTGTTTTGGAAGAAATGCAGCCAGAACGCTCCTTGGAGGTCAGGATGGCCAAACTTCATACTCATACTTAGGACATGTTGTCAGGAGGGACCAGTTGCCAGAGAAGGATATCATGTTTGGTAAGGTGGAGAGTCAGAGAAAAAGAGGAAGGCCCCCAGCAAGATAGTTTGGCAATATGACTGCATCAATAGGCTCAAGTGTGGCATCAATTGTGAGGTTGGCCCAGGACCAGTCAGTGTTTCATTCTGTTGTGCATAGGGTCACTATGAGTCAGTTCCTACTCGATGGTACCTAACAACAACAACAACAACAACAACAATGAAACAAAGTATATGATTTGTTGGATGTAAAATGTATGATCTGCCCTGTAAACTTTTACTCAATTCAATATGTTGTTGTTGTTGTTAAGTGCCTTAGAGTCGGTTCCGACCCATAGCGACCCTGTACAGGGTTTCCGAGGCTGTAAATCTTTACGGGAGCAGAAAGCCTCATCTTTTTCCCGCGGAATGGCAATTCAATATAAAAACTTAAAAAAAAAAAAAAAGAGGATGTCAAGAACAGAGTCAAAAATTAAAGACTTGACACAGAAAAATGAAAGTGATTGATGAGCAGTTAACTTTGAGGTATTCTTTTGGATGCTTAAATATGAGTACTTCATCCAACAGTTGAGAATGTGAACCTGAGTCTCAGGAAAGAGACTAGAGCTGAAGGATTTTAAGTCATTGACAAAGTGGAAGTAGTTGTAGTCTATCAGGATGCCACATGTTGTTGTTAAATGTTGTAGAGTCGTTTCAGTCTTATAGTGACCCTGTGTAGTGTTTCTGAGGATGGGTCAGTGGGTTTGAACCACCAAATTTGTCGTTTGCAGTCCATTGCTTATCCTGTAGAGCCACATGTTTTTTCATTATTAAGTGTCTGAGTTGGTTCTGACTCACAGAGACTCTTTATAGGGTTTCCTAGGAATGGCTGATTGGTTTGAACCACCAAGCTTGTGGTTAGCAGTCCAATGCTTATCCTACACTGCCATACCAGTAGCGTCACATTTGTGGCTATTAAATGATGTCAAGTCGTTTTTGATTCCTAGTAACCGTATATAGGGTTTCTGATGAGTGGCTGGTAGATTTGAACCATCCATCTGTGGTTCAAATTGACCTTGTGGTCCAGTGCTTATCCTACAGCACCACACCAGGACTTGTATGCCACCTAGTATAGCATAAATTTTTAAATGTAGTCACTGGAATGAACTGTTTGGGGACAAAATCCTGTTCTGGTAAGACACTAAAATAAGTTTTTGCTTCTCTTTTTAAATTGTCTGGATTACAGTTAAATTAATTATTTTCTGTTGGAGGTGCATACACTTGTCATTTGTCCACAAATGCATACACAATTCAGAAATTTCCCTTTCATTGCGCAAAGGAAATTATCTTACTTCTTCCGGGTGAAATGGATTTGCTCTATTATGTACCATTGTTGTGAAGTGCTGTCAAGTCAGTTCCGACTCATAGAGACCCTGTATAGGGTTTCCAAGGAGTGACTGCTGAGTTTGAACCACTGACCTTGTGGTTCAAACCAACCTTGTAGTCCAGTGTTTAGCCAAAGGTACCACACCAGGATGCATTATGCACCATTGGTGCTTCTTTAATGAAATTTGATCTATCTGTTCTATCTGGAATAATTGAAAATGCTACTTTCCTAAGTGGAGATCATAGAAAAAAATTCTGGTTACTAGGAAGCCTTTGTTATATGGGTGAAGACATTGTGAAACTAGCTTCAAATTTTTGATTATTTTATAAATATTCTCTCTTATCTCAAGGTGTGTGAGATAGGACAATCTAGATTTTATCTTGGAAATATCACAGGGAAGCTAATTCTGATTGGAGCCATCTGGACCAAGAATGCTTATCTCTCTTCCTCCTTTTACCCTCAGGGCACAGAATAAGAATAATACCAACTCTACACTCAACACCTCACACAGAAAGACCAAAAGCATTAGCTAGTTCTTCAGTCCTGTAATCATGATCAGTCTCTCACTCCACTGCCGGGATCATGGAATTTTCTGGCGGCAGAAGATTAGAGACATGATTTGATCGAAATGACAAAGCAGGCCATGGTGCTGCTAGAAATATCACTGGGACTCTCTCCAAGAACTTTCTTAAATGATGTTTTTGTTTAGGGTGTGAAGGATGGAAGATAGAGGAATGATTTGCTTTAAATAGCTTTGAAGGAGAAAGCCATCAAGGAGGTCTGCTTAGGCTTTTGTGTGCCCTGAGTAGAATCCACATACAGAGTCTAAATTTAAAAAAATTTCAGATATATCTGCTATTACAGAGAAACACAGAGCCTTGGTAATGCAATGATTATGCACTAGGATGCTAAATGAATGTCAGGCAGTTAATCCCACTCTCTTCAGGCGAAAAGTCTTGGCAATCTGCTCCCATAAAGATTAGTCTAGGAAACCCTATACACAGTTATATTCAATCCTATAGGGTCTCTATGAGTTGAAATAGACTCTGGGAACACAGCAATGACAACAATATAGGAAAGCAAAGACACAGACAATAAAATAGTCATAGTCCTGGTGTGGCACTCACTGTGGGATAATGCACTGGACCAGGAGGTACAAGGTCCCTATCAGTCAGAACCTACTCAACGACACTTAACAACAACAACAAACAACATGATAGTGATAACTAGAATATTAATAGCCAGTGCTTGTATATTTATTGTACCACACACTGTTCTAAGCACTTATTTAACCCTCACTATATAAGGAGCTCTGGTAGTGTAGTGGTTACGAATCGGGCTGCAAACCTTAAGGTCAGTGGTTCGAAACTACCAGCTGCTCCATGGGAGAGAGATGAGGCTTTCTACTCCCGTAAGATTTTACACCCTCGGAAACCCTGTACAGGGTCGCTATGGGTCGGAACCGACTCGAAGGCACTTAACAACATATGAGGTAGGAATATTGTTTATTCTTGTTTTATAGATGACTAGTTTGAGACAACATAACAAATAATTCTCTTGAAGAAAACCTGGGTTCTAATTTGAATAAAATAATTTTAATTTGGTGGTGGTGGTGGTGATGTACTGTGGAGTCGGTTCCAACTCACAGCCAGAATATATATGTTTCTGAGGCTGTAAATCTTTATGGGAGCAGAAAACCTCATCTCTCTCTGACCGAACAGCTGGTAGTTTCAAATTGCTGACAGTGCAGATTAGCAGCCCAACTTGTAACCACTACAATACCAGAGTTCCTTGTGTAATATAATAGACATCTGTTATTTTAAGTGGACAGGTCTGGAGGTAATTTGTTAATTAGTGATGGAATAGATAGATTATTACCTATTTATTGTCTTTTTCCTTCACTAGAAGAATGTAAGTTCCACAAGCTCACAGACCATGATTGTTTCAGTCTCCATTGGATCATCAGTGTATAGAACTTTGCCTACCACACAGTAGGCACCCAATAGATATTTGCAGAATCAATGATTAGATTTACAGCCTTGGAATCGACTCCATGGCACATAACCACCACCACCATTATATTACTCATAGTTCTGGTGTGGCACTGTAGGATCAGCACTGCACTGCAAACCATAACTGACTAAATGGCACTTAACAACAACATTATACTACACAGTTTCTGAGGATCAGGAATCCAGAAGTAGCTTAGCTGTTTGATTGTAGCTCAATTTTCATCATGAAATTTCAGCTAAGATTTTGGCCAGGGCTAAGGTCATCTCAAGGTTGATTGACCTGGAGGATCTACTTCTGAGCTCACCCAGGTGACTGCTGGCAGGAGGCTTCAGCTTACATGCTCACTTGAGACTCTCTATAGGACTGTTGACCACACCCTCGTGGCTCTGCGGGAGAAAAACCTGGTGATCGCTCCAGGATAGATTGTAGCCCAGGAAACCTGAGGATTCTCCTCTGCCACCTGGGATTGCTACGAATCAAAATCGCCTCCGCTGCACCTGACAACAACCACAGGACCATGATGCCTATACAGACATGCCACGTTTTGTTGTACTACACTTCCTTGCACTTTGCAGATATTATTTATTTATTTATACACTGAAGGTTTGCGGCAACCCTGCATTGAGCAATTCTATTGGTATCATTGTTCCAACAGCATGTGTGCACTTTGTGTCTCAGTGTTACCTTTTGGTAATTATCACAATAGTTCAAACTTTGTGGTGCTAAAAGATAATGCCCTGGACCTCAAGGTCAACCAACATTGTGGTTCAAATTCACCAGCTGCTCTCTGAAACATTATAAAGGGTTGCTATGAGTCGGAACCAACTTGATAGCATTTAATAGCAACAACAGTGGGCCACTTTAATAGACTACAAGGGAGGAGGGCATAGGGTAAACACAACTTTTATAGTCACTGGGAAACAATAACAACAACATCAACAAAAAACCCTCTTGTGGCTTGTTTTATTGTGATATTCACTTTACTGAGGTGGTCTGGAACTGGAACCGTAATATCTTTGATGTATGCCTGTCGTACAAAGTGCTGCACAAATAATTAAGCAATATGGTAAGAATGGTAGGCATGTGGGAGCGAATTTAGACTTTCTAAGCAAATACTCCCCAGACTGGGACCTAAGAGTGGAAAAGGAGCCGGTTATATGAAGATCCAGGTGAGAGTCTTTGGGTGAGGACAGAGATACTTCAGACAAGTGCAAAGGCTCTGTGTGGAAGATGTTGGCCTTTCCCAGGAATTGCCAAGAGGTTGGTGGGCAATGGGGGACAGTGAGAGAGGGAGCAAGCAGCATGAGATGACACTGGAGGGTCAGGCAATACAGAGATGATAGTTAAAGCCATACAATGAATGAGGTCCCTAAAGAAAGTAGATGGAGAGAAGCACAGAGTCCTGGGAAATTCTAAATGTACAGAGCTGGTGTTTTAGCACTCAGCTGCTAACCAGAAGGTCAGAGGTTTGAACCTACAGTCACTTTGTATGAGAAAGATGAGGCAGTCTACTTCCATAGGATGTGTGTGTAGTCTTGGACACTCTATGGAGACAGTTCTGCTCTGTGCTGTAGGGTCATTATGAGTCAGAATGGACTTGGTGGCAATGAATTTGACTTTTGGGGTTGGTATGTGCGTGTTTGTATGCACTTAAGGATGCTTTTGTGCGGTTGGAAGTCAAAGGAGAAACTTTTGATGAAAGAGAGGTAACAAGGGAGGAGGGTATCAAGATCATACTTGAGAGGCAAAAAATAGTTAGAACTTTGAATTTTCCCCCCTTTTTTGTACTTTTCAATTTAAAAAAGTTGATTTTTAAGGGACCACCAATAGAGGGTCCTGGATAGATTGGGAAAAAGTGTGGAACCAAACTCAAAATACTAATAAAGACCAAACTTATGGTCTGACAGGCACTGGTGGGACCCCTGAGATGATCGCTTTGGATATCCTTTAGGCCTAGAATTGAACTCTCCCCCATGGATCAGAAAATTAAAGTTGATTTTTGCTGGATTTATTAACGAGGTAGTGGTATTTTCCTCTCTCTGTTTATAAGTAACTTTTTGCCCAGCAGGCTGATTTACTCATTCTCAGTCTGACTCATGCCTGGATGGAGGATTTTGAAAAATGACCCCAGCTGGGTGCGGAGTAATATCTTCTACACATCGTAAGGATCTCGTGATATTTCACATGGAAGACTGAAAGGGCTATCTAAACAGGAAGACTTCCTTGGTTTAATCCCAGTCGAATGTCCATGGGGCAAAAGATAATAAGAAAAGAGAGAGAACCAGTCTGAATGTACTACAAATCCTCAGTATTTCTAGGATGTTTCCAGGGTCCTAGTTCCTCTGGGTTTTGTGTTACTAGGAGAAGAATTAGCTTGTGTAGTAGCTTGTTCAACAAACCAGCTTTAGTTTTCCTTTCTTCTCCTCCTTTCCCCTCGCTTTCCCATTCTCTTCCCTCCCTTCTCTTCGTTCTCTCCTTTCTTTTGCCTTTCTTTAATACATGTTCTTGGCACTCATGGGGAGGATTGGAGTGACACTGCTGATGGCTGAAGTCATCTATTTATCCCCAGAATAAGCACAGAATAAGTAAGAGATTATACAAATTCACATAGATTGTGTATCCAAAAATACTTTGGCCATAATCCAGTAGGAGGGTGGTTGTTCTGACCCCTGATCTTCCTTTGCACTTTCTAGACATCCTCCTGGTCAACAGGAAGGTCTCTAACTTCAATGGAGTGCCAGGCATGGCACCAGGCATACATGATCTCTTAGTTGACTCCAACTCATAGTGACCCCATGTATGTCAGCAAGTGGTTAGACTTTATTCTGAGGTACCCTTGGGTGGACTAGAACCTCCAACCTTCTGGTTAGCAGCCAAGCATATTAACTATTTTTACTATGTGGGGACACCACTAAGTCACTGAAACCTTCCCAAAGTTCTGAGAGGTGTTATGTTTATGCTACTGTTGAAAAGACTTGCTTTTTGAGGTATATTATTGTTGAGTCTATATTAGCATTTTACATAAATTATCTCTTTTCATGGAGGATGTAACCCAAACTAAACTAAACCAGTCAGCATCAAGTAGACTCTGATTTATGGAGACCTCATATGTGTCTCCATAAGTTTATACCCCCTATACTTAGGGTTTTCAATGAAGATCACCAGACTTTTCTTCCCAGGCACCTCTGGGTAGATGTGAACATATCCAAGCTTTTGGTTAGCATCCAAGCACATCTGAGGACTCCATGAAGGATTAATTCTGGTGTGGCACTGTAGGATAAGCACTGAACTGCTAAACACAAGGTTGGTAGTTCAAACCCATCAGTTGCTCCTTGGAACCAACGCTAGGACATTTAACAACAACAAATGATTAAAATGACATTTGCATTAGACAAATGTGCTACAAAAAACTTCTACCCAGAGAAGCAATGATGCCTGAAATGGAGCCAGAGATGATGACGTGAGCAATGGAGCAGCTGGAGACTTTAGATCCAGAGAGGGAGAGCGACTGTGTGCTGAGGACCTGGGGGGTACGGGGGGAAGGATTGCATGGAGGGGGTTGTAACCATGGCAATGAGAGACAATATACGATAGAATGAATGTAAAACTAATGTTCTCCCCTGTAAACTATCACATAATTCACAATAAAACATTAAACAAAACAAAACAAAACAAAAAAAACTTCTTTAAAGTGTTAAAGAGCAAAGATGCCATTTTGAGGACTAAAGCGTACCTGACATAAGCCTTTCAGTTGTTTTCAGTTGCCTCATATACATCCCCAAACTGGACAGTGAATAAAGAAGACTGTAGAAAAAGTTGCTTTTGAGTTATGATGTTGGTGAAAGTACCATGGACTTCCAGAAGAACAACTTGTTTTGGAAAAAGTGCAGCCAGAATGTTCCTTAGAAGCCAGAAAGGCGAGATTTCATTTTTCATACATCATACATGTTATCAGGAGGGACCAGTCCCTGGGGAAGGACATTATGCTTGGCAAAGTACAAGGTGAGTAAACAAGAAGAAAACCCCCTAAATGAGATGGATTGGCACAGTGGCTACAAAAAATTAGTTCAAATATGACAAGTCTGAGAGTGGTGCAGGACTGGGCAGTGTTTAGATCTTGTTGTGCATAGGATTGCTTACTGAGAGTCCGAGCCTATTCAACAGCACCTAACAGCAACAAACGATTAAAAAATAAAACACCAAAGGGAAGGATTTTATTGTTGTTCTGTGCCATCGAGTCGGTACCAAATCATAGCAACCCTCTGCACAACAGAACAAAACACTGCCTGGTCCTGGGCCAACCTCACAATTGTTACCATGCTTGAGCCCATTGATGCTGCCATATTGCCAATCCATCTTGCTGGGGGTCTTCCTCTTTTTATCTGACCCTCTACCTTACCAAACATGACATCTTTCTCTGGCGACTGGTCCCTCCTGACAGTATGTCCGAAGCATGAGAGACGAAGTTTGGCCATCCTAGCTTCCAAGGAGCATACTGATTGCACTTCTTCCAACACAGATCTGTTGGTTCTTTTGGCAGCCCATGGCACTTTCAGTATTCTCTTCCAACACCATAACTCAAAAGCATCAATTCTTCTGTGGTCTTCCTTATTCACTGTCCAGCTTTCACATGCATATGAGATTACTGAAAATACCATGAGTTGGGTCAGGTGCACCTTAGTCCTCAAGCTGACATCTTTCCTCAACACTTTAAAAGGGTCTTATGCAGCAGATTTGTTTAATGCAATACGTCATCTGATCTCTTGACTGCTGCTTCCATGAGTGTTGATGGTTGATCCAAGAAGGATGAAGTCCTTGACAATTTCAATCTTTTCTCCATTGAAAAGAATGTTGTTTACTGGTCCAGTAGTGAGGATTTTTTTTTCTTTACATTGAGATGCAACCCATAATGAGGGCTGTGGTCTTTGATCTTCACCAGTAAGTATTTTAAGTGCTCTTTACTTTCAGCAAGTAAAGTTGTATCATCTGCATATCGCAGGATATTAATGAGTCTTCCTCCAATCCTGATGCCACGTTTTTCTTCATAGAACCCAGTTTCTTGGATTATTTGCTCAGCATATAGGTTGAATAACTATGGTGAAAGAATAATCTTTCGTAATTCAGATAGTCCACTCAGGACCTAAGCGATCTGCACTGAATCATGTGGGTATCTCTGCTTCCCTATTCTGACCACAAGAGTCTGTTGTTAATTTCTGTCAAGTTGGTTCCAACTCAGCAACCCTGTTTAGGGTTTCTGAGCTGTGGCTGATAGTTTTGAACTGTCAGCCTTGTGGTTGTCCTATAACACTACACTAGGATTGGTCTTTAAGAAGCTAGTATCAAAGAAAGTTGTTTGACCACAGATTCATGAGCGATTTGGGCATTTTTATTTCCATGCCTCTGGCCTCTCCTTCTTGGTGCAGAACTGTCCTTATGCTCTTCCCCAATGCAGGTGCCTCTCAGTCCTTCCCTTCTCATTCAATCCTATTCGCAGTTAGGTGCAAATTGTGGATCAATCTCAATATATTGTCTCTCCAAGTAGTTTTTTTTTTTTGTTTTTTTTTTTTTTAAAGAGGTGCATAAAAGACTTAAGTAAAAGGGTGAGAAGTTCTCACTCAGCACTTTTGTAATCAGTAGGTAGGTAGGTAGTTGGGCAATTGGAATTGTTTTCACCTGGGAATTCTGCTGTGCCTCCAGAAAGCACCCTATCTGCAGTACACCCTGAGGTAGCACCGTGGGGGATGTTCTGCTTCTAAATTGATCAGATGCACCACTCCAGATTTTTCCCTTTGGCCTCTTTGGCTTGCTTGCATTCTGAGACTGTTGAGTTTATAAACACATCCTCAGATTTGGATGGAGTAGAGGGCTTACACAGTGTCAGGATAATTTACAGCCACCACACACTGCCATCTGGTCCATTGTGATTCAGTGACCCTACAGGGAAGAACGGAACGGCTCCTTACGGTTTCTGAGACTGTAGATCAAGAGCAGTTGGTGGGTTTGAACCTTGCAGCCTAACCCACAGCGCCACCAGGGGTCCTTCATAGTAATCTGGAAGAAGAAAACTAGAGTCCTCTAAATTGTATGTAAGGGAAGGTAAAGCGACCTTTAAAATTTCTACTTTCTAACATCTATCTGGAGTCCTGGTGTGGTGCTGTGGGTTAATGTGCCAGACTGCAAAGCCGTTTGAACTGCAAGGTCAGTGGTTCAAACTCACCAGCAGCTCCTTGGAAACCATACCCAGGGTCGCTATGGGTCAGAACCGACTTGACAGCACTTAACAACAGCATCTATCTATCTATCTATCTATCTATCTATCTATCTATCTATCTATCTACTTACCTACCTACCTATTATCTATCTATCTATTTTCTTGGCAAATTATTGAATGATGCAGAAAGTATCAAGAGAAGATAGAAGAAATACACAGAGTCACTGTACTAAAAGGAAATGGTTAATGTTCAACTGTTTCAAGAGGTAGTATATGATCAAGAACAAATGATACTGAAGGAGGAAATCCAAGGTGCATTGAAGGAAATGGCAAAGAACAAGGCACCAGGAATTGATGGAATCAAAATTGAAATCTTCTAAGAAAGTGAGGCGGCACCGGAGGTAATCACTTACCTCTGCCAAGAAATTTGGAAGACAACTATCTGGCCGACTGATTGGAAGAGATCCATATTTGTGCCCATTCCAAAGAGATGTCACCCAGTGGAATACGGAAATCATTGGACAATCTCTTTGATATCCCATGTGAGTAAAGTTTTGCTAAAGGTAATACAGAAATGGCTACAATCATACATTAACACAGACCTTCCAGAGGTTCAAGCCAGATTCAGAAGAGGCCGTGAAATGAGGGATATCATTGCTGATGTCCAATGGATCTTGGCTGAAAGCAGAGAATATCAGAAATATGTTTACCTGTGCTTTATTGACTACACAAAGGCTTTCAATTGTGTGGATCATGGCAAGCTATGGACAACATTGTGAAGTATGACACTTAATTGTGCTCATGAGGAATCTGTACCTGGACCAAGAAGCAGTTGTTCAAACAGAATATGGGAACACTGAATGGTTTAAAATTTAAAAAGGTGTGCAAAAGGTTGTATTCTTTCACCATACTTATTCAACCTGTATGCTGAGCAAATAATCTTAGAAGCTGGGTTCTTTGAAGAAAAACGTGGCATCAGGATTGGAGGAAGACTCATTAACAACCTGCAAAATGCAGATGATACAACTTTGCTTGCTGAAAGTGAAGAGGACTTAAAACATTTACTGATGAAGATCAAACAGCACAGCCTTCAGTATGGATTAATCTCAATGCAAAGAAAACAAAAATCCTCACCATTGGAACAATAAACAACATTCTTATCAATGGAGAAAAGATTGAAGTTGTCAAGGATTTCATTCTTCTTGGATCAACTATCAACACTCAGGGAAGCAGCAGTCAAGAAATCAAATGACATATTGCATTAGGCAAATCTGCTGCACAAGACCTTTTTAAAGTGTTGAAGAGCAAAGATGTCAGCTTGAGGACTAAGGTGCCCCTGACCCAAGCCATGGTATTTTAAATAACCTCATATGCATGTGAAAGCTGAACAGTGAATAAGAAAGACCATAGAAGAATTGAGGCTTTTGAGTTATGGCGTTGGAAGAAAATACTGAAAGTGCCATGGGCTGCCAAAAGAACCAATAGATCCATTTTGGAAGAAGTGCAGCCAGAGTGCTCCTTGGAGGGCAAGATGGCCAAACTTCAACTTTCATACTTCAGACATATTGTCAGGAGGGATCAGTCACTGGAGAAGAATATCATGTTTGGTAGGGTGGAGGGTCAGAGAAAAAGAGGAAGACCCCCAATGAGATGGATTGGCCAAGGGGCAGCATCGATGGACTCAAGAGTGGCAACAATTGTGAGGTTGGCCCAGATTCGGACAGTGTTTTGTTCTGCTGTGCGTAAGGTGGCTAGGGGTCGGTATCGACTTGATGGCACCTAACAACAACAACAAATCTATCTATCTATCTATCTATCTATCTATCTATCTATCTATCTATCTATCTATCTATCTATCCATCCATCCATCCATCCATCCATCCATCCATCCATCCATCCATCCATCTATCTAACCGATCTACCTACGTGATTTAGACATTTATAGAAGGAAATTTGACAGAGATTATCAGTTTATTTTTTTTAAATTCACTCTTTTTATTAGATTAAAAAAAGTCACTAATGTATTGACAATAAATCAAGTCAACAAACATAGTATATAAAGGAAAAGGTGCAACTTAATTTTTCCTGTCTAATTCCACTCTCCTAGAGAAATTAGTTTGGTGTGACTACTTTCACAACTTTCCCAATATCCTTATAAACATATCTATAAAGTTTGTGTATACAGGGTTGCTATGAGTCGGAATTGACTTGACAGCACTTAACAACATGTATGTGTGTGTGTGTATATATATTATATACATATTATCTATATATATAATTTTATATGCAGATTATATAATATATGGAATTTTATACAGACTATTTGAAACCCCTTTGTATACATGTATTACACTGGGAAAATCTGCAGGGAAAAAAAAAACTCTTTAAAATGTTAAATGCAAAGATTTCACTTTGATGACAAAGATGTTTTGACCCAAGTTGTGGTCTTCTCATTTGCCTCATTAAAGCATGAGCAAGCTGGACAATGGGAAAAGAAGACTGAAGGAGAATTGACACATTTGAACTGTTGTATTGTTGAAGAGTACTGAATGTACCATGGACTGCCAGAAGACTGAACAAAGTGGTTCTGGAGAAAGTATAACTATAATCTCTTAGAAGCAAGGATTGGGATACTTTCTTGCTTATTTTGAACACATAATCAGGAAACGCCAATTGCTAAAAAGGGTCTTGTGTTTGGTAAGTAGACACTATATTAGACAAAGTTATGCTGGTATTCATAAAGTTTTCAGTGGCTAACTGCTAAGAAGTGGTCCTCCTCTCCTTCTTCCTAGTCTGTCTTAGTCTGGAAGCTCCTCTGAAAAAGTCCACCATGGGTAAAATACTGGTGGCATAGCTTCTAGTATCACAGTAACCCACAAGCCACTATGGTAAGACAAACTGACAGATGACAAATTGACAGATGAGTGGTAGTTGTAGAGAGGCAGCAACTCTCCATCAAGATTGCTGTTGCAACAGTAGGCACAGACATATGAATGTTGTGAAAATGGTATGTTGTTGTTGTTAAGTGTTGTTTAGTCGGTCCTGACTCATAGAGACCCTGTATAGAGTTTCCAAGGAGCAGCTGGTGGGTTGAACTGCTGACCTTGTGGTTCACAGTCTAGTGCTGATCCTACAGTGCCACACCAGGAGTCCATAGGACCTGGCAATATTTTGTTCTATTATATATGAGGTCACCATGAGTTTAAGCCTACTGGATTGTCACTGACAGCAACATATATATGCACATGCATTATTTATATTCATATATATATATATGTTCATGGAGCCCTGATGTGGCACTATAGGATGAGCACTGGACTGCTTATATGGAGGTCAGCATTTCAAAGTCACCAGTGGTTCCTTGGAAACCCTATAAAACAGGGTCACTATGAGTCAGAACCTACTCAATGGTACTCAACAACAAACAACGACATACATAAATACACACAATTATTGTGGTGGTGGTTGTGTGCCACCAAGTTGGTTCTGGCTCATAGCGACCCTGTATAGCGTTTTTGAGGCTGTAAATCTTTACGGGAGCAGAAAGCCTCATCTTTCTCTTGTGGAGCAGTTGGTAACTTCAAACTGCTGACCTTGAGGTACGCAGCCCAGCTCATAATCCTTTACACTGCCAGGCCTCCTCTAAATGCATGCAGTATGGTTTCTTTTCTTTCTTTTTTAAAAACAGAAATGGTGTCATATTAAATACATTACATGCAACTTGCTTCTTTTCACTGATAATAGGTTCCAGACATCCCTCCAGGTCAATGCAATTAAGTATAGCTCATTATATTTAAAAAATATAATATTTCACAGCATGGCTGTTGTTGCTGTTGGTAAGTGCTAGACTCATAGTGACCCTGTACAGGGTTTCTGAGGATCCGCTGATGGGTTTGAACCACCGACCTTGTGGTTCATAGTCCAGTGCTTATTCTATAGCATGGCAGTATCATATTTTATTTGACTCTTCCCTATTAATGTCTATAAATTGTTTCCAGTTTTCTTTCCTAGGGCATATAGGCTCTAAAGCATAAAGAAAACCCTCAAATTGATAAGAAAAAGAAAATGAGCAGAATATATAAGATAGGAACTATTGAAAATTTCTGAACATGCTTATGTAAGAAAAAATGTTTAACTTGGAATCATTGTAGTTTTCAGTTCCTGTGGATTTGGTTCTGGCTCATAAAGATCCTATGTACAACATAAAGGAAACAACACCCAGTCTTGAGCCAACCTCACAATGGTCGCTATTGTTGAGCCCCTTGTTGTATCCCCTGTGCCAATCCATGTCATTGAGGGTCTTTCTTGTTTTCACTGACCTTCTACCAAAAATGATGTCCTTCTCCAGGAACTGGTGCCTCCTGATAACATTCTCAAAGTACGTGAGATGAAGTCTTGCTATCCTTGCTTCTACGGAGCATTCTATTGTACTTGTTCCAAGATAGATTTGTTCACTTTCCTGAGAGTCTATGGTTTACTTTATATTCTTTGCCAACACCAAAATTCAAGGGCATCAATTCTTCTTTGGTCTTCTTTATCCATTGTCCAGCCTTCCTATGTATATGAAGTGATTGAAAAAACCATGACTTAGGTCAGGTGCACCTTAGTCTTCAAAATTATATTTTGCTTTTAAAGAGTTCTTTCTTTTATAGTTGATTTGCCCAATGCATTGCAGTACATCATTTGATTTCCTGACTACTGCTCCCAGGGTATTGATTTTGCAATCAAATAAAATGAAATCCTTGACAACTTCAGTCTTTTCTGTTTATCATGATGTTGCTTATTGGTCTAGTTATGAGAATTTTGCTTTTCTTTTTTTTTTTTTTTTCTTTTATGTTGATGTGTAATCATCGCATCACATCATATCGCATCATCTTCATCAGTGAGTGCTTCAAGTCCTCTTCATTTTCAGCAATTACAGTTAAGACATGCATATCACAGGTTGTTAATGAGTTTTTCTCCAGTACTTCTATATTCTTCTTTATATTGTCCAGCTTCTCAGTATTTGCTCAGCATACAAAATGAATAAATATGGTGGAATGACACAACCTTGATGCATACCTTTCCTGAGTCGCTTGTTCTGTTTGAACAACTGCCTCGTGGTCTAGGTACAGGTCCACATGAGTGTTCTTGAATTCCCAATCTAGTAATGTTACCTATAATTTGTTACCTATAAGTTTCAGAGTCTCTTCTGACATCTATTTTGGTGTTTTCTTTCTTTTGTCTAGTTATTTTTTATCTGGTTACTATTATAATTTGTTAGGATCCACACAGTCTAATGCTTTTGCATAGTTCAATAAAACATAAGCAAACATTTTTCTGATATTCCCTGCTTCCAGTTAAGATCCATCTGACATCAGGAATGATACCTCTCATTCCACTTTCTCTCCTGAATCTGGCTTGAATTTCTGGACTTTCCTGTTGAGACACTGCTACAACCATTTTTGAATCTTCAGCAAAATTTTACTTAAAGATGATAATAATGATACTGTTTGATAATTTGCATATTTTGTTGGGTCACCTTTCTTTGGAATAGGAATAAATATGGATCTTTTCCTGTCTGATGACCAGGTAACTGTTTTCCAAATTTCTTGGCATTACATCTATTTGCTGAAACACGTGAGTTGGTATTCGGTACATTTCTGGAGACTTGTCTTCAAAGCATTCAGTACAGCTTGGACTTCTTCACTCAATCCCAGTGTTTCTTGATCACATTCTACCTCCTGAAATGTTTGAATGTCAACCAATTCTTTTTGGTATAGTGACTCTGTATGTTCCTTCCATCTTCTTTTGATGCTAGCTGTGTAGTTCAATATTTTGTCACAAAACTCTTCTGTATTGAAACTTGAGGCTTGAATTTTTCTTAAAGGTAGTTCAGCTTGGGAAATGCTGAGTGTATTTTTCCCTTTTGACTTTCTAACTCCATGTCTTTGTACATTTTGTTATAACACTTTGCTTTGTCTCCTTGAATTGTGCTTTAAAATCTTTTGTTTAGCTCTTTCACTTCATCATTTCTTCCTTTAGCTTTAGCTAAAGTACATTCAAGAGCAAGTTTCAAAATCTCTTCTGACATTCATTTTGGTATTTTCTTTTTTCCTGTCTTTTCTTTTTTAATGGTTTATTGTGAATTGTGTGATAGTTTACATGGAAGAACATTAGCTTTACATTCATTCTATCGTATATTGTTTCATTGCCATGCTTACAATCCCCAACATCAACCGACCAAAGGGTATACCCTACAAGCCTGCCTCCCAGTCCTCAGCACACAGCCCGTCTTCCTCTCTGGGTCTAAAGTCCCCAGCTGCTCCATCTCTCCACATCATCATCTCTGCCTCCATCTGTGAAGTCACTGCTTCTCTGGGTAGGGTCCCGCTCTCCATCTTTCCTGTCTTTTTAATGACCTTTTGCTTTCTTCATATATGATGTTCTTGATAGCATCCATACCCTCTTCTGAATCCCATAGTTCCCTGTCCATGTACGGCTGCAAATGATTTTGAATGATCTCCTGCAAAATTTTGATTGCATGTAATGTTAATAATATTGTTCAGTTATTTCTGCATTTGGTTGGGTCACCTTTCTTTGGAAGAAAGGGCACAAATATGGATTTCTTACAAAGAGTTGGCCAGGTAGCTGTCCTTGACATAGATGAGAGTGAGCTCCTCAAGGGCTGCATAAATTTGTGGTACATTTTCATTTTGTATTTCATAACTTCCTGGAGCCTTGTTTTATGTCAATACCTTCTGTGCTGTTTGAACTTCTTTTAGTACCATTGGTTCTTGATTACATGCTACCTCATGAAAGGTTAATCTACCATTTCTTTTTGGCACAGTGACTGTGTATTTCACTGTGTCATTCTGTGTTTTGCATGTAGAATCCTTCAGTATTGCTCACATTAGATGGATCTTGGCTGAAATCAAAGAATACAAGAAAGAAGTTTACTTGTACTTCATTGAATATGCAAAGGCATGCAACGGTATGGATCATGCAAACTATGTTCAACATTGCAAAGAATGGATATTCCAGAACACTTAATTGTGTTTGTGGGGAACCTGTACATAGACCAAGAGGCAGTGTTTGAAGAGAACAAGGGGAAACTGAGTGGTTTAAAATTAGAAAAAGTGTGCAATGGAGTTGAATCCTTTCATCATATTTATTCGATCCATGTGCTATGCAAATAATCTAAGAAACTGGATTATATGAAGAAGAACGTGGCATTGGGATCAGAGGAAGACTCATTAATAACCTGTGATATGCAGATAACACAACCTTGCTTGCTGAAAGCAAAGAGGACTTAAAATACTGATGAAGATCAAATCCATGCTACCGTTTTTAGTATGGATTGCACCTCAATGTAAAGAAAGCAAAAATCCTCACAATCAGGCTAATAAATAGCAACATAATAAATAGAGAAAAGATTGAAGTTGCCAAAGTCTTAATTTTGCTTGTATCCACAATCAACACTCATGGAAGCAGCAGTCAAGAAATCAAACAACATATTGCATTAGGCAAATCTGCTACAAAAGACCTTTTTAAACTGTCCAAGTGCAAAGATGTCAGTTTGAGGATTAAACTGTGTCTGATCCAAACCATGATATTTTCAATTACTTCATATGCATGTGAAAGTTGGATAATGAATCCGGAAAACTGTAGAAAAATTGATGCGTTTGTATTCTGGTGTTGGATTGCTAGAAGAACAAACAAATCCGGGTTGGAAGAAGTACAGCCAGAATGCTCATTAGTAGTGAGGATGGCAAGACTTAGCCTCTTATACTTTTGACATGTTATCAGGGGTCACCAGTTCCTGGAGAAGAACATCTTGCTTGTATAAGTGGAGAGTCGGAAAAAAAGAGGAAGATTTCCTATGAGGTAGATTGATACAGTGGCAGCAGCAATGAGCTCAAACTTAACACCTGTGAGGGTGGTGCAGGACTAGACAGTTTTCATTGTGTTGTACAGAGGGTTATTATGAGTCAGAACCGGCTGAATGGCACCTAGCAACAACAGTCACTCTCAGAATTAGAACTGCGTATCCTCTTGCAGTAGGAGCTCTGGTAGCATAGTGGTTACGAATTGGGCAGCGAACCGCAAGGTCAGCAGTTCAAAACTACCAGTTGCTCGGAGGGAGAAAGATAAGGCTTTCTGCTCCTGTAAAGATTTACAGCCTCGGAAACCCTGTTCAGGGTCGCTATGGGTCGGAACTGACTCGACGGCACTTAACGACGACAACTATCCTCTTGTAGTACAGTGCTTCTTTTGGAACCCTGGCTGACATAATTGAAGCATTGGTATGTATAGGGGTCCTTATGTGCTGTGGCTGACTTGATGGTAATGTGTTGGTAAGAATTTAAGGAGCCCTGGTCTTGAAGTGGTTAAGCACTTGGATGCTAAATGTAAGATTTTAGTTTGAACCCACCAACTTACTCAACAGGAGAAAGGTATGACTGTCTGTTTCTGTAAAGATGATTGTTGTTAAGTGCTGTCGAGTTGGTTCTGACTCAAAGTTACCTATACAGGGTTTCTGAGGAGTGGTTGGTGGGTTTGAACTCCTGACCTTGGGATTTGCAGTCCTAGTACTTATCCTACAGTACCAACCAGGACTTGGAAGCTCTATGGGGCAGTTTCACTCTCTCTTATGGAATTGCTGTAAGTCATACTTGAGTTGACAGCAATGAGTTGGATGTAAGAATATATGCTCAAAGATGTTTACTATCAGTCTGACGTGCTGATCCAACAATTTTATTTCACTCTGATACTCACAAGAGAGAGTCCACACATGTATTTTATCCAAAAGCTAAGCAGTGTCAGCCTCAGAGTAAGTACTCATTAAATGTTTACTATTATTATTATTCCACCATTCATCTGTCAGCTTGTTATACTGTGGTGGCTTGCATGTTGCTGAATGCTGGAAGCTATGCCACAAGTATTTAAAACACTAGCAAGGTCACCCATGGTGGACAGGTTTCATTACAGCTTCCAGACTAAGAGCAGACTAGGAAGAAGGAATAATCAGTCTACTTCTCAGGGATTTCCACAGAAAATCTTACAAATAGCAGCAGAACATTGTCTGATATAGTGTCGGAAGATGACTTAGAAAGGTTGGAAAACATTCCAAATACGACTGGAGAAAAATTACCTCCTTAAAGTAGAGTTGCTCTTAATGGTGTAGATGAAGCAAAGTTTTCAGGACTTTCATTTGCTGATGTGGCACAATTCAAAATGAAAAAACAAAACAAATAGCTGTAAACATCTACTGAAAAGAGGAAGATCCTTAAGGAGAGAGTGACACAATGACACAATGGCTACAACAACAGGCTTAAGCATAGCATCAATTATGAGGATGGTGCAAGACTGTACAATACTCCATTCTGTTGTTCATGTGATTGCTATTTGGAACTGACTAGATGACAGTTTTGTTGCTGTTGCTGTTTATTATGCATGAACAAACTAAAGATAAAATAGGAAGTTGAAAAAAATGGGAGAAAACAAAACAGATGAGCTAACTAACCATGAAAAGCCATTGGTTAATGTTTGTGGAATATTTGTGAGCATGAATTTCATACAGATGTTCCAATCTCTCAAGAAACATAAACCCCAGGAAGGTGGAGAAGTCATGTGTGTGCTAAGGTTACAAGCAGTGTGCTGTGGTTTTGTAGTGAGTATTAAACAAAAAGAAAATTCTCTAAAGGATGGCTCTAATTATTTTCTCAAATTGTGTATGTCTGCATCCATCTCAGATTTTGCCCAGAGAAAGAAAGCAAGCTTTTAATCTTCTGCTTCTTTTTCTTAAATTACTCACCATCTGCTGAAGTTGGAATTTCAGGGTGCTGAAATGATGCTGTAGGATGAGCACTTGACTGTTAACCACAAAGTTGGTGCTTCTAACGCACCATTTGGTTCTAGGAAATCCTATACAGTGTCACTATGAGCTGGAACCGACTCAACAGCACTTAACAATAACTTCAATATTCCAACAAAGAGCCCAAGTGCTCAGCTGTTAACCAGAAGGTAGCACCCTTCCAGTTAGCAATATGAACCCATGGAGCTGCTCTGGAGGAGACAGCCCTAGTGATCTGCTTCTGTAAAGAGTTGTTGTTGTTAGTCATGCAGTTGCTTCTGACTCATAACGACTCCATATGCAAAAAAACAAAACACTGCCTGGTTCTTCACCATCCTTACAATGGTTCCTATATTTGAGTCCATTGTTGCATTCCCTGTTACAAACCATCTTGTTGAGGATTGTCATGAATTGAGTCATGGAAAGCAGAGCTGCTGCAGTTTCAAGAGGTAGAAAGAACCATGACCTCTGGGGTTTCTAAGGGTGGGGCCATAGTTTCTCAAAGTTTTGAGGAATCGGCTTCTTCACCAACTTGGTTCAAGAGTGTGGGTTGCTGTTATGATGGGGCCACTACCCAAAGCTGAGGGGGCACGGACATCTCCAAGGAATCGTGGGCTTACAGATGCTAAAAGGAGACAAGGACCTTTCCCCAGAGCCAGTGCTCTGAATTAGGAATTCTACCTTCCTAAACTGTGGGAGAAGGAGCTCTGGTAGTGTAGTGGTTACGAATCGAGCTGTGAACCCCAGGGACAGCAGTTCGAAACTACCAGCTATTCCATGGGAGAAAGATGAGGCCTTCTGCTCCCATAAAGATTTATAGCCTCGGAAACCCTGTACAGGGTCGCTATGAGTCGGAACCAACTCCACCGCACATAGCAACAACAACAAACTGTGGGGGAATAAATATTTGCTTGTTAAAACTACCCACCTGTGATGTTTCTGTTATAACAGCACTAGATAACTAAGACAAGGATCTTCCACTTTTTGTTGACCTTCTACCAAGCATGATCTCCTCCTGGAAACCTTTATGGGAAGTTTTACAGTCACTTATGGTGGCTGTGAATTGAAATAGACTAGATGGCACTTAAGAACAGTGATAATCCAACACTTCAAGCTCTGTACAAATCATATAAACTGTAGGTATCATCTAGAAAATGGAGGTATGGACAACTGAGAAGGCTGAAATAACACACAAGGTACAGTGTCAGTTTTAGAGGTTTTCATAGTAGTGTTGAGGTACGGGATTGCAGGGATGGAAGGTAGCAAAGGAGAGGATTGCAAGCTATTAGAACACAATGCAATTAAGTTGCTGTTTTTGTTATGTCCCATCGGGTTGGTTCTGAGTTATAGCAACCTTGAATAGGGTTTCCAAAGAGCAGCTGGCGGATTTGAACTGCCGATTTTGTTAATAAAGTACTATAAGAAATTAATGAGCCCTGGTAATGTAGTAGTTATGTGTTCGGCTGCTAACTCAAAGGTAAGCAGTTTGAATCTACCAGCCACTCCAGAGGACAAAGATGAGGCTTTCTGCTCCCATAATGATATGCAGTCTTGGAAACTCTATATAGGGTCACTATGAGTTGGAACTGACTTGATGGCACATCATCAACACCACCAAGAGCAGATGACATTTGAGTGCTGAAGGATGGGTCAGACTTCTGTTTTGTGGGACGGCATTTTATACAAAAGGAACAGCAAGAGCCTGGAGGTATAAAAAGGCATGAGGAAGAGCAGTGATTGGCACAGTGTGACTTGGGAAAGAAGACATGGATTTTACATGTGGATTACAAAAGACTATGTTAAAGAGGCTGGACTCTGACAGGTAAATCTATGGGAGTTATAAGTAAGAGGGAGGATCAAATCTATGTTTTGTGAAGCATATTCTGGAAACTTCCTTGAGACTAGGTTTCCAAGGAGTGGGTGCTGAGTTTGAACCACTGACTTTGTGGTTCAAACTGTCCTTGAGGTCCAGTGCTTATCCTAGTATAGAGGAATTAGTTCTGTTTATGATAAAAAAGGTTACGATATACTTTACTATCTGTAAACCATGTTGTTGTTTTTGTTGTTAAGTATGGTTGAGTCAGTTCTGACTCATAGCAAACCTGTATAGTGTTTCTGAGGAGCAGTCAGTGAGTTTGAACCATTGACCTTGCAGTTAGCAGTCCAATAGTCATCTTACAGCACCACACCAGGACTCAAGGTAGTGAGCTAGTGACAGGGAAGTCAGTGAGATTACTACTTCAATTATTTTTTGGGGGAACACCATGGTGTAATGGTTAAAATTATGGCCTGAGCCAGACTATTTGGGTTCAAATCCCAAATTAATAATTTATTAATATGTAATCTTGGATACGTTATCTGCTCCTTGTATCAGTTTTCCCATCTGTGAAACTAAAAAGCCAGTTGCCAGTGAGTCAATTGTGACTCATGGCGATTCCATGTGTATTAGAATAGAGCTGTGCTCCGTAGGGTTTTCACAATGACTGATTTTTCCTGAAAAACCAGTCCTTTCATCTGAGGCATATCTGGGCTCCATTAAGGTTTGAATTACGTCCTTCAAAAATATGTGTTGTAAATTTTAATCTCTTTGTCTGTGATTATAATCCCATTTGGAAATGGGTTATCTTTGTTATACTAATGAGACAGAATTGGTGTAGAGTATCTTGACTCAATCTCTCTCTTTTATTATTTTTTTTAGTTTTTATTGTGAATTGAGTGATAATTTACATGGGAGAATATCGGTTTTACATTAATAATTTCATTGCAATGATTACAATCTCCTCTGTGCATCAGCATTCAACAGTATTTGCTTCTATTCCTTCTTCTTCTTCTTCTTTTTTTTTTTAATGTATACAAAAGCACTCAGGAATATATAATCATTTGAACAACCAAAGGGCACATTCTGTGAGCCTACCTCCTGGCTGCAAGCACACGGCCTTTCTCTTTCCATGAGTCTAGAGTCCTCAGCTGCTCTATTTCTCCAAATCCTCATCTCTGCCTCCATCTCTGGTGTCATGCTCTTCTCCCTTGATGGTACTAGGGTCCTCTGTTCCTGGACTGTAAGATTAACCACTCCCCTGCTTTTGTTGCAGAACTTCTACCTTTACTATTGTGACAGTCGCAATTAGTCCTGATAACAATTACTCACTATTGAATCCTAAGAATCTTATCCCCATCTCCTTTCATCAGACCCATCTAGACACGAGAGAACTATTCAGTGAGGATTCTACCTTCCCCCGCACTAAGCTCCCTCTTGAAAACTTGTAAGCCAGTCACTTCATGCCTTTATAAACCTCAATTTTAGGTAGCCAATGTCTAACTTGCCCATCTCCATCAACCCTGTATACATAGGGGATAGGATTGATACTTGATTGAAGACTCCTTCCCTCTCAGTTGTTATTTTGAGATACTACATCCATAAGTGCAGGTCAAGTTCACCAAATTGTAGCAATTTACACTTGTTTCCTTTATCAAATTTTTTTATCTTCCTCTATTTGAGTTGTGATCATCAAGCCATCAAAACTAGGTCAAATGGGTGCTATCTGCAAGTTTGGGCATTCTTGTGCACCTCCCCTCACTTCATATCAGCTGAACATTTCAGTCTTAGCTCCAGCCCTTTGTGGCTAGGTCTTTACCCATGGGCTCAGGAGTCCTCAGGTCTCACCACACTTTGCACCAACCAGCTCTTTCTCTTCTCTTTCCCATCTCCAGGTTGACAGGAGTCTATGGGACATGGTCAGACTCAGCCCATATCTTCATTGCTGCCTTTCCCTCACTTCCACTCACCAGTAGACCAACTTGGTCACCATCAAGCTAACATGCCTGCTCGTGTGTTCCATTTTAGTTTAAGTTTCAGTCTTGGAGGGGGGTTTGTCCTGAAGGACTTGATTACTTGTCTTGATGGCTCCCCAGTGAACAACTTGCTTGTTCTTTTAGTAGCCAATCAGACTGCTGTTGTTTTTTTTTTTTTAATGTTTTATTGTGAATTATGTGATAGTTTCCATGGGAGAACATTAGTTTTACATTCATCCTATTGTATATCATTTCATTTTCATGGTTACAATCCCCTCCATGAGTCATCAGCCAACCAAAGGGTATACACTACAAGCCTGTCCCCGGTCATCAGCACGCAGCCCCTCTCCCTCTCTGTATCTATAGTCCCCAACTGCTCCATCTCTCCATGTCATCGTCTCTGCCTCCATCTCTGGCAGCACTGCTTCTCTGGGTAGGGTCCCGCTCTCTGCTCTTCTCCCTTGATGGTCCCAGGGACCTCCACTCCTAGACTGAAAAGTTAATCACTCCCCTCCTTGCTACAAAATGTCTACCTTTACATTTCCAACCCTCACAAACAGTCCTGATAACAATTATTCACTATTGTATCACAAGAGACCCATCTGCATTTCATTTCATCAGCTCTGCCTAGACAGATTGGATACTACTCAGTGGAGATTCTACCTTCCCCCATGCCCTCTGGATCTAGTTTCCCTCTTTAAAGCTTGTAAGCCAGTCATTTCTTGCCTTTGTAATCCCCCCATTTTGGGTAGCCAATGTCCAAATTGACCATCCCTGTCTACTCTGTGTATGGAGGGGGTTGGGAATGATCCTTGCTGTAAGGATTTGTTCCCTCTTTTGAGCTACTGCATCCATAGGTGTAAGTCAAGTTCATCAAATTGTATCAGAGTACTCTTTTTTTCCTCTTCTTTCTTCTTCTGGTTGAGCTCTGATCATCCAGTCATTGAAGCCAGGTTAAGTGTGTATTATCTGAAAATGTGGGTGTTCTTGTGCATATGCCCTCTCTTCTTACCAGCTGGATGCTTCACTCTCCACTCTATAGACTGCTGCTTTTGTTTTTTATCTTTCCTACTGGTCTTTCTTTCAAAAAGTATGTTCTGTTCCTCTATTTGATCCAAGCTGATCTGCATGTCCTTTCAAGTGAGACTTTCCCACCTCAGAAAGCTCTGAATGAGGCTCAGGATTCCACCTAAGGTTCCTCTACACCTCAAAGACTCTGCAAGAAGCCTACTTCACTGGGGAAGTTATCAAACCCCTTTTAATTATTCCAATCAATCTGCAATCTTTCAATTAACTACCAAGTTGCAAATAAATAATGTCTTCATGCATTTCACAGCACCCTCTACTCAGCTGGGTTCAATAATCCATTGCAATGACAACACAGAACTCAGATTCCATATTCACAGTTATGAGGTTTATTAGGTACGTTGACAGGTTACAATTCAGGAGCAGAAATGCTCAGGGTATAGTTCTTCCAGTCAGGACAGCCTCCCCTCCACCATGGCCACAGAGCAGCCTCTCCCTGGGCAATGTTACAAAGCTATTTTAGGGATGCTGATGAGTGCTCAAAGGACATTCCACTGCACTGTAAGTCTCAGCCCAAAGGCACTCGACTCTAGCTAGTGGACCAGCAAAACTAGATCTCCGAATAAGTGTCTGGAGATACCCCACTTTGCAAATAAGCCTCCTGCCCAAAGGCATTCAGTGTTACTTGTTCCATGGGTCTGGAAGTCCACTGCTCTGTCTCATGCTCTCATCCTTGGTTGGGTTGCTGCTGTCCATCTGCTGATTCTCTGGTGTCACAGCCTCTGTCCCTGAGCTGAGGAGATTCAATGCACAGGCATCTCAGGGCCCAAAGGATGTGCTTCACTCTTGGCTTTTCCTTATTGATATTGAAATCCTCTCTCCTGCTTCTGAGATGGCTCATTTTATACCCATGTTAATTCTAAGTTTTTATAATCACAATCATTTGCCAATCATTTGCAACTGAATCATGTCATCTTATCAGTATTTCCTCCCACTTTCCCTTACCCAGAGTCATCAAGAAAACAGTAGTTTGGTGAGAGTTACAAAGTCTAAGGCTAGGAGAGACATATTAAAGAATTCACTACATCATACAAGTATACTAACTGTTTGCACCACTAAGGCACTATGCTAAGCTAATTATCTGAGAGTCTGAACAGTATAAAGAAGACAACATCAGTCTTGGAGGAACCTGTGGTGTGCTTACGACAGTCTTGCTTGCTAAAATTGAAGAGGGCTTGAAGCACTTACTGCTGACACCTTAACATAGAGAAAACAAAACCCTAATAACTGAACCATAAACAACAGAGAACTTCATGCATAAGTTGATGGGAGTTGTTCCAGATGCAGGATGAGTGTAATGGAAAGATGACCACCAAATGAATGAATGCCACAAGGGCAGGGACTCAGAATGTAGATGACCACAGAAGTGTTAACGTCCAGTGACTCTGTAGGGATAATTAGAAAGGCTTACCCAGGTTGTGGAATGGTAGGTTTAAGTTGACTTTAACTAGATGACAACTTTCGGGGACATCTGGGATCTAATTTATTAAGCAACAAATATACAATTGAATCTCAGCAAATATTATTTTTATTATAGACCCTTTCTACCCAAATGTAAGTAAAATTTCCAGATGTTTTATTAATTAACCATTGTGATTAACTGTTCAAAATGATATAATTGCAGTATAAGGTAAACAACGTTTTTGTTTCCCAAGTGCTTGAAATTGAGAGGCAGAGGCAAAGTGAATACATGAGAAACCATTAGAAAATGACAAAAACAGGATGAACTCAAAGGCTAAGTGGAATTACTTTGTTTGGTTGTTGTCCCTACATGCGCTTGTTGTCCTGAGACACTGGACAATATTCTCCTCCACTCTCAATGTTGTTGTTGCTGGCTGCTGACAAGTCGGTTCCTGGCTCATGCACAATGGATGAAAGGCTGGTTGTGCCATTTCCAGGACCCATCATGGGTCAGATCCTGGTGACCACAGACGTTTGCATTGGCCACTGACTGAGTTTTAGAAGTAGATTGCCAAACATTTCTTCCTAGTCTGCCAACATCTGGAAACTCCTCTGAAATCTGACTAGGTTTACAGCTATCCACAAGGGTCCACTGACAGAATAATGAATAAGTCAGTATATGTAATTCTGTTGTTGTTGTTATGTGCCGTGGAGTTGGTTGAGACTCATAGCAACCCTGTACAGGGTTTCCAAGGCTGTAAATCTTTATGGGAGCAGAAAGCCTCATCTTTCTCCTGTGGAACAGCTGGTAGTTTCGAACTGCTGACCCTGAGGTTCACAGCCCGATTCGTAACCACTACACTACCAGAGCTGCTTATGTCTGCTATAAAAATAGCCCCCATGTTTTAGTGACTTAATCTAACAATGATTCATTTCTCATTTATATTCCAGTCCAGTTTGAGCTGGATGGGTGGAAATGGCAGGGGTTACTCTGTTCCACACTGATTTTCAGAGATTTAGGCTCTGGTGTTGTGATGTAGGATAAGCACTGGACCACAGGGTCAGTTTGAAGTGCAAGGTTGGTGGTTTGAATCACCAGCTGCTTCTCAGAAACCAGATACAGGGTCACTATGAGTTGGAATTGACTCAAGGGCACTTAACTAGGCTTTTTCTTATTAGGAGCTCCATTCTCCCTTCAGGGAGCACCGTGGCTCTGTAGGATATGCATTGAACTGTGAACCATAAGGTCGGCAGATGATCCACAGAAGAAAGATGAGGTTTTCTGCTCCCGCTTAGATAAACAGCCTTGGAAATCCTATGCAGGGTCATTATGAATTGGAACCCACTCGACAACACTCAACAACTATCCCTTCAGGCGTTAGAGCCCTTTGTTGAGTGCTCTGTTTCTGAAGGACCCACGGATGGAGAGTGGGTGGGTAAGGTTCATCTGGTGTAGCACATCACTTACATTCCTACACTAGTGGTGAGATTTATTCATGTGGCATCACACTGATGCAGTGGAGATGGAAAATGAGACCCATGAAGGAAACTGGGTCTGATGGTGGTGGTTGTATGCCACTCAGTCGGTTCTGACTCATATCTACTCAGAGGTACCTCAGAAGAAAGCCTCATCTTTCTTCTGTGGAGCGGCTGGTAGATTCAAACTGCTGACCTTAAGATTATCAGCCCGACTAGTAACTTACTCCTGGGAACTGGGTCTAGTGAGCATCTAAATACTAAATAATCCCTGCATAGTGGTTATGAGTCGGGTTTCCAACCGCAAGGTCAGCAGTTCGAAACTACCAGTGGTTCCACAGGAGAAAGATGAGGCTTTCTGCTCCCATAAAGATTTACAGCCTCGGAAACCATGTGGAGGGTCCCTATGAGTCAGAACCAACTCCATGGTTCTTAACAACAACAACATCAGATCAGAAGGAACACTGTAGGGTAAGCAATGGACTGCTAACTGCAAGGTTAGTGGTTCAAATCTGACAGCAGCTCCTTGGGAGAAAGATGAGGCCGTCTGTTCCAATTGTAAAGATTTACGGTCTTGGAGTCCCTATATAGGGTTGCCATGAGTGGACATAGACTCAGTGCCAGTAGACTCAGTGGGAAAAGCCAGGAGAGGGGAAATAGCAGTATTTCTTGGTGTGGTGCTGTGGGATATAGTACTGGACCTCAGGGTCCATTTGAACCACAATTCACTCCTTGGAAACCCTATACAGGGTTGCTATGAGTCAGAACCAACTCGATGGCATTTAACAACAACAATATAGATGAGGTGGTAAAGACATCAAAATCAACTTTATAGCTCACTGCCTGATGTGAAAGGATCCCATCAAATCTTTTTCATGAACATTGTAAGCATTCACTTATAGACACAATTATGTAAATATGTAAGCAGCAAAAGCAGCCTCTTTCAAGTGGGCTTCTGAACCAACATGAATTCTTAACAAATTTAATAAGCACCGGACTACTAATGTCAAGGTCGGCAGTTCAAACCTACGAGCTGCTCCTCCAAAAACCCTATACAGGGTCACTATGAGTTGGCACCAACTTGACTCACGGAACAACAACAACAACCCTGAGGATTACTAGTACCTGGGACATTAAAATGGTTAATGCGCTTGTTTACCTGCTAACTAAAGATTGGAGATGTGAGCCTATGGAGAGGCACCTCAGAAGACAGGCTTGGCAATCTATTTCTGAAAAAATCAGCCACTGAAAACCCTATAGAGCATAGTTCTACTTAGACACACATGGGGTGGCCATGAGTAATCGTTCACTTCATGGCAACTTATTTTAACATCTAGGAAGCTGTAGTTCCTTAAGTCAAAGGAGCTTTGAAGACATTTTCAATGTAAACTTTCTGAAGGAAAATGAAACTCAAGCAGGGGAAATTATGGAGTAAGGGTGAAGGCATTTCCCCCCCCTTCTTTTTAGTCTAGGGTAGGAGACTGATCAGGTATGTAATTCAATTCAAGAGATAATTTTCAAATGTATACCATGTGTTAGTTACTGTGGATATAAAAATGAACAATTCTTATTTCCAACCCTGATAAGAGATTAATCATTTTTAATAACATACAACTAAGAAGCTTTGGAGTTGGGTAAAAACAGCATGGTTAGCCAAATTTTACTGTCCCCAAATGAAATGCAATGTTGACTCTTTCGACTCTTTGTGGCTGAGCTAGGGTATTTGAGGGAAAAAATAGCAAGCCCAGTAATAAAAATTAGGTGAGCTAGAAAGGCATTCCTTGGATGTTTTATAAACCATACATACTGTTTTTAAAAGAATACTGACATCTTGGGGTAAAACCTTATATTTCTGTTGTTACTAGTCATGCGTCATTGCTTGAATGTGTATCACCAATACAGCCTTGTAATATGAGATTTCTTTTAATTAACATCCTCATGAACCTTATCATCAGGTTCAATGTGATTAGTGATTTTTTTCTTGATACACTCACTCGTTTGCCCGAGGCTGCCTACAGGAGGCCACGTCCCAACTTTCCCGTAAAAATGACTTCCACATTCCACATCCCAATTACTCTGAAGGACCTGCCCACGATGCCTATAAAACCCCACTACAGTCTACACCACCTTCTAACTAATATTCTACATGTGTTTTTGATCATTGAATCAGATTTTCAAAAGTCAGAATCGTTTTCCACGTGGAGTTTGAGTAAACATACAAACCCTTCTGATTTATATGCACAGTTTAAAAAAATAACAAGAGGCCAAAGTTGGAGAAAGAGCACTGGATTTAGAGTCAAACAAGCTCAGTTCTCAACTCAGTCACTTATTCTCAGAGTGACATAGGGAAAGTCACTGATACTTCTGAGCCAAGGTTTCCTCATTTGTATTTACCTACAGGGTTGCTGAGAGACTTAAGTGAGATAATATGCACATATAACAGTGCTGTAAGGCAGTTATAAGGAGCTCTGGTAGCGTAGTGGTTATGAATCAGCCTGTGAACTGCAAGGTCAGCAGTTCGAAACTACCAACTGTTCCACAGGAGAGAGATGAGACTTTCTGCTCCGTAAAGATTTACAGCCTCGGAAACCTGTACAGGGTCGCTATGAGTTGGAACCGACTCCAAGGCACATCACAACAACAACAAGGCAGTTATAATAGGTGATCAGGAGATGAACTTGTCCTTGCCTTTTGTAAGTGCTTTTAGGGGGCCAAGAAGAAACACATGCAGGTGACATGATTGAGAGTATTTTTGATTACTAGGCCGGTAGCTGTTGACTCCACTCAAACTCATGGAGACCCCATGTATGTCTGGGAAGAACTATTGTTCCAAAAGGTTTTCAGTGGCAGATATTGGGAAGTAGATTTCCAGGTCTTTCTTCTGCGGTGCCTTTGAGTAGGCTCAAATCTCCAATTTTTCGCTTACTAGCTGAGCAGGTGAACCATTTGCGCCATCCAGATACACCTATTTTTGGTTATCAATGACTAAAGCTTAAATTGTAGTAGGGGAGGAAAGACACCAGATAGTGTAGTATAGAGACCCTTTTGTTAAGTATTAAACAGGATATAATAAGGCAAGTGGAGTCCTGGTGTGGTGCTGTGGGTTAATGCGCAGACTGCAAAGCCATTTGAACTGCAAGTTTTGTGGTTCAACTTCACCAGCTGCTCCTCGGAAACCCTATACAGGGTCGCTATGTGTCGAAACTGACTCGATGGCACTTAACAACAACAGTAAGGCAAAGATGAATCCAAATCACCCAGATGAGGGAGACCATTAGCATGAGGCCATTTGGTGTCCAAAGGATTGAGAGCTAAGTGGCTAATTGTAGAAGGTGGGGGAAACAAAAGAAATTTATAATAAAATCATGACTGGCTGCAGATCAGTTCGCTGCAGTGGTAGGTAGACTACGGAAGCCGGAAAGGGACCGTGATTGGGATACCGCGCACCGTTGCAGATTAGAAAAGTACAGGATTGGTTCCAGGGTCCTCTGGTCACGTTGGTCCGGTTATGACTCATGATCTTACAGCCCTGCTGCTTTAATTTCCATTAAGGACATGGCCAGGCAATTCCCTAAGTGCAAGTCGGCCCCTCCCAGGGCTGGCTGTGGGAGTTCCAGAAACTTACCATCAAACACGCTCTGCCTGAGGGCAAAGCTGTAGCTCCCTGTTTTCCCTAGCGTTATTGTTGTGTTATTGTTGTTGTTACGTGCTGTGGAGTCGGTTCAGACTCATAGGGACTCTGCATAGGGTTTCTGAGGCTGTAAATCTTTATGGGAGCAGAAAGCGTCATCTTTTTCCCGGGGAACCGCTGGTAGTTTCGAACTGCTGACCTAGCACTACGCTACTAGTAGTTACAAATCAGGCTGCTAATCTCCAGGTCAGCAATTCGAAACTAACAGCAGTTCCGCGCGAGAAAAAGGAGGCTTTCTGTTCCTGTCAAGATTTATAGTCCCGGAAACCCTATTCTGGGTCGCTATGAGTCGGAATCGACTCCACGGCACATAACCATCATCACCACCACTATCATGGTCACCATGTCTCCCTGCTTCCCCATAATTTTCTTGGTCACATTGGCAGTCCAACTGCCAGCAGTGTGTAAAATACTTAAGAGGTGGTGGTATGTGGTGGAGTCGGTTCTGACTCAGCAAACCTGTGTAGGGTTTCCTAGGCTGTAAATCTTTACGGGAGCAGAAAGCCTCATCATTCTCCCGTGGATCTGCTGGTAGTTTCCCACTGCTGACCTTGAGGTTAGCAGCCCGACTGGTAACCAATACACTACCAGAGCTACATAAGGTACTTAGATGGGAATCTGAATTTGGTCAAGATGGAGTTTGGTTCTGACTGCAGGTCACAGCCTTCTGCTGACTAAATGCCTTTAGATTTCATGCTGTAGCTTAAAACCAAACAGACTGAAACAATATAGGGAATTTACTGACTCTTGCAGCTGTCGTTTTCAGAGGTAAGATACCAGGTTTGACCCAGAGGAATAGAATGCCACCTGGGTTGCTGGTCTATTTCCCTATGATTCTCTTCATTCTGCCTTCTTCCTAGTTTGGCTTCATTCTTAGTCTGACTTTTTTCATGGAAGAGAGATGACAGCCAGCTGCCCCAGATATAATGTTCAAGTACCAATCATATGTTAGTTACTGTGGATATACAAGTGAACCAATACTTACCTTCTAATCCTGATAGAAGAAAAATAATTTTGAATAGCAAATAATAGACTTTGGCTACCACTCATCTGTCAGTTTGTCATACTGTGGTGGCTTGTGTGTTGCTGTGATGCTGGAAGCTATGCCACCAGTGTTTTAAATACCAGCAGGGTCACCCACGGTGGACAAGCTTCAGCTGAATTTACAGACTAGGAAGAAGGTGATGGGAACTACTTCTGAATATTTAGCCGCTGAAAAACTTACAAACAGGAGTTGATAAACATTGTCAGATAGAGGGCTGGAAGATGAAAACATTATTAATAGTTGAGAAACATTGTCAGATATAGTGACAGAAGATAAGCCCCTCAGGTTGAAAGGCACTCAAAATATGACGGGGACAGAGCTGCCTTCTCAAAGTAGTTGTTGTTGTGTTAAGTGCCATTGAGTTGGTTTCGAGTCACAGCAACTCTGTATAGTGTTACCGAGGAGCAGCTGGAGGGTTTGAACTGCTGACCTTGTGGTTCGCAATCCGGTACTGATATTACAGCGCCACACCAGAAATCCTCAAAGTAGACGTGAAAGGAGGAATGCTTATGGACCTTCATTTGCGGATGCAGCACAACACAAAATGAAGAGATATAGCTGCAGACACCCATTAATAACCAGACCATCGAATGTATTAAGTATGAATTTAGGAAAATTGGCAGTTGTCAAAAATGAAATAGAATGCATAAGATTGATATCCTAGGCATTAATGGCATGAAATGGACTGTTATTGGCCATTTTGAATTAGACAATCATATGACTTACTATGCCGGAAATGATAAATTGAAGAGGAATGGCATCATTTTCATCATCAAAAAGAACATTTCAAGATCTGTTTTGAAGTACAGTACTGTCTGTGATAGGATACTATCCATACACTGACAAGAAAGACTGGGACTATGGGGCCTCCGTAGGATAAACCCTAGACTAAGAACCACAAGCTTGGCGATTCGAGCCCTCCAACCACTATGCAGGAGAAAGGGGAGGCTTTCTGCTCCTGCAAAGACTTTTAACAAGTCTCAGAATCCCTATACAGGAACACTTTGAGTTCTTAACAACAACAAGGAAGACTAGTTAATACCACTATTATTCAAATGTATGCAACACCACTGAAGCCACTAGTGATAAAATTGAAGAATTTTACCAACTTCTTCAGTCTGAAATTGATCAAACATGCAATCAAGATGCATAGATAATTACTGGTGATTGGAATTCAAAGGTTTTGTAAGACCAACTACTTATTTATTGCAAATACATTTTTTTCCCCCAAACATCATAAAAGGAGAATATACACAGGGATCTCACCAGATGGAATAAACAGGAATCAAATTGACTGCGTTTATGAGAAAAAAACTGTGGAAAACCCCAGAATCTTCAGCCAAAATCAGGTCAGGGGCTGACAGTGGAACAAACCATCAATTGCTCATATACAAGTTCAAGCTGAAGCTGAAGAAAATTAAAACAAATCCACGAGAAACAAATATGACCTTGAAGAAACCCACCTGAATTTAGAGGTCATCTCAAGAAGAGATTTAATGCATTAGACATTAATGACGAAGACCAGAAGGTTGTGGCATGGTATCAAGAACATATAGAAAGAAAGCAAAGAGTCATTAAGAAGTCAATAAAGAAAGAAAAGGCCAAAATGAATGTCAGAAAAGACTCTGAAACTTGCTCTTGAGCATAGAGAATGTAAAATGAATGGAAGAAGTGAGGAGGTAAAAGGGCTGAACAGAAAACGTCAAAGGGCAGCTTCAGAAGACAAAGTCAAGTATTGTAATGGAACATACAAAGACCTGGAGGTAGAAAACCAGAAGGGAAGAACATACTCAGCATTTCTCAAGCTAAAATAACTGAATTAAAAATTAAAGCCTCAGATTGCAATGTTGAAGGATATTACAGACACAGTATTGATGGCTAAATAATGCTATCCACACTTTTGGAAGAGTCTGCAAATTGTTTCTCAACATCCAATCTCTCAATCCTCATTTTATTAATAGAAACCCAAGTTGCAACTGCATATGAAAAAGAACCAATGATACTTGAAGGAAGAAGTTAAAACTACGCTCAAGAGATTGGTGAAAAATAAGCCTTCTGGAATTGATGGAGTACAAATTTAAATCTTTCAACAAACTGATGCAGTACTGGATGCACTCACTCATCTATGCCAAGAAATTTGGAAGACAGTTACTAGGTCAACTGATTGGAAGAGATCCATATTTGTGCCCATTCCAAAGAGAGGTGACCCAATGGAATGCAGAAATCTTTGGATAATATATCATTAATATCACATGCAAGTCAATTTTTGCTAAAGATAATTAAAAAACAGGTACCACAGTACATTTTCAGGGAATTGTGAGAGATTCTAGCTGGCTTCAGAAGATGATGTAAAATGACAGATATCACTGCTGATGTCAGTTGGATCTTGGTTGAAAGCGAAGAATACCAGAAAGATGTTTACCTGTGCTTTATTGACTATGCAAAAGCTTTTAACTGTGTGGATCATGACAAGCTATAGATAACATTGTGAAGAATGGGCATTACGGAACACTTTATTGTGCTCATGAGGAATCTGTACACTGACCAAGAGACAGTTGCTTGAACAGAACAATGGGACATTGAATGGTTTACAATCAGGCAAGGTGCGAGCCAAGATTGTATTCTTTCATTAGACTTACGTATTCTTTCACCATACTTCGTTAATCTATGTGCTGAACAAATAATTTGAAAAGCTGGATTCTATGAAAAATATTGATGAAAGACTCATTAACAACCTGCAATATGCAGATGATGCTAAAAGGAAGACTTAAAATACTTACTGCTTAAGTAGCATAGTGGTTATGAATCGGGCTGCTAATTTCACGGTCAGCAGTTCAAAACTACCAGCTGTTCCATGGGGGAAAGACAAGGCTTTCTGCTCCCGTAAAGATTTACAGCCTCAGAAACCCTGTACAGGGAGGGTATCTATGAGTCAGAACCAACTCTCCGGCACATAACAACAACAAAGATCAAAGACCACAGCCTTCAGTATGGGTTGCATCTCAGTGTAGTATTCAAGAAATCAAAGGATGTATTGCATTAGGGAAATCTGCTGTACAAGAGTTCTTTAAAGTGTTAAAGAGGACTAAAGTGCTCATTTTGAGGACTAAAGTGCTCAGTTTGAGGACTAAAGTGCTCCTAACCCAAGCCATGGACTACTAGACGAACAAACAAAGTTGTGTTAGAAGAAGTACAAGCAGAGTGCTCCTTAGAAGCTAGGCTGGCAAGACTTCCCTCATATTTTGCACATAGTATCAGTAGGATCCAGCTGTGCACCATGTCTTTATGCATCAGAGCCGACTTGACAGCCCCTAACAGTTCCAATCATCCTGGACTTACTGAGTCTGAGGCTATGAGGTGCGGCCCAGTAATCTATTTTAACAAGCTCTTCAAATCATTGTGCTGCTGTTGTTAATTATCTTCAAGTCAATTATGACATATGGAGATCTGCTGTGTATAGAAATAAAACTGTGCTCCATTGGGTTTTTAAGGCTCTTAGTAGCGTAGTGGTTACGAATTGGGCTGCGAACCTTAAGGCCAGCAGTTCGAAACTACCAGCCAATCTGCGGGAGAAAGATGAGGCGTTCTGCTCCCGTAAAGATTTACAGCCTCGGGAACCCTGTACAGGGTCGCTATGGGTCGGAAACGACTTGACGGCACTTAACAACAACAACAACAACAACCTTTAGAAAGCAGATTGCCAGTTCTTTCTTCCAAAGTGCCTCCAGATGGCTCAGTAGTCACCAATTCAGTGTTTGTGGCCACTTCATAGAATGTAACTGTCATGAATAATGAGAATGGATTGTGTGTCAATAATTTGTTATCTTGATTACATATTGAAATGATCCTATTTTGGCCATGTGAGGCTAAATAAAAAATATTTCCAGTGAGCACTTAACTGTTCGTGCCACTCAGAGATCATTCTATTGTAGGTTTTTTGCTACCTCAAAAGAGACATTTGGCAATAGTTTTGATTGTCACTGTGTGAGTAAGGGGAAGGCAGTGAGTGCTACTGGCATCTAGTGGGTAGGGAAGAGGCATGCTGCTAAACATCCTACCACAATGCCTGGTGGTGGTTAAGGGTTCAACTGCTGACTGTAAGGAGAAAAGACCTAGTGATCTACTCCCATAAAGATTCCAGCTAGAAAACCCTTTGAGGCAGCTGATGGCAACCACCACCAACAAAATGTCTTCAAACAGAAACACAAAGGTGTTTAAAGTGGTGGTGATGCTCTGGTGAGGGTTAGAGTTTTCAACCGCTAGCTGAAAGGTGCGCAGTTTAAACCCAGGATGAAGAGAAGGATTACAGCCTAGGAAACCCTTTGAGGCAGCTCTCTCAGTCACATAGCGTTGCTAAGAGTTGAAATCAATGCAAAAGTCACTCAACAACAACAAACTAAACCACACATAATACAAGGCTATGTTGTTGTTTGGTACTATGAGTCAAGTCACCCTATGTACAAGAACTCAAAACACTGTCCAGTTCTGCACCATCCTCACAACCATTGTTCAACTTGAACCCATTGCTGCTGCCACTGTGCCAATCCATCTCATTGGGGGTCTTCCTTGTTTTTGCTGACCCTCCATTTTACCAAGTATGATGTCCTTCTCCAGACACTGGCCTCTCCTGATGTTTGGCTGACATTGTAGACATGAAGTTGTCATCCTGGTTTCTAAGGAACATTCTGGCTGTACTTCTTCCAAGACAGGTTTGTTTGTTTTTCTAGCAGCCACGGTACTTTTAATATTCTTCTTCAACACTATTACAGCAATTCTTTTACAGGTTCCTTATTCACTGTACAACTTTCACATGCATATTAAGCTATTGAAAATCCCATGGCTTGGGTTAGGCATACCTTGGTTTTCAAACTGATATCTTTGCTCTTGAACATTTTAAAGAGGTCTTTTGAAGCAGATTTGCCTAATGCAATATATAATTTGATTTCTTGACTTCTGCTTCCATGAATATTGATGGTGGTTCCCAAAAAAATGAAGTCTTTGACAATTTCAATCTTTTCTTCATTTATCACGATGTTATTTATTGGTCCAGTGAGGTGGATTTTTGTTTTCTTTGCATTGCGATGCAACTCATACTGAAGACTGTGGTCTTTGATCTTCTTCATCACTTAAATATTTTAAGTCCTCTGCTCTTTCAACAAGCAAGATTGTATCATTTGTATATTGCATGTTGTTAATGGGTCTTCCTCCAATTCTGGTGTCATGTTCTTCATATAATCCAGTTTCTCAGATTATTTGCTCAGCATACAAATTGAATAAGTATGGTGAAAGAATACACCTCTGGCACACACTTTCCTGATTTTAAACCATTCAGTGTTCCCATGTTTTGTTTGAACAACTGCCTCTTGATCTATGTACTGGTTCCTCATGAGCATAATTGAATGTTCCAGAGTACTCATTGTCCACAATGATGCCCATAGCTTGTTGTAATCCACACAGTTGAAAGCCTTTGCATAGTCAATAAAACACAGGTAAACATCTTTCTGGCATTCTCTGCTTTCAGCCAAGATCTATCTGACGTCAACAATGATATTCCTTATTCCATGCCCTCGTCTGAATCTGGCTTGAACCTCTGACAATACCATGTCAATGTACTGTTGTAACCATTTTTGAATTATCTTTAGCAAAACTTTACTTGATTATACTTGTATATTAATCAGTTGATGAAAATGTGACCAGAGGCTGGGAGGAATCTAATATTGTATTTCATCTAACAACAATTGTTCAGATTGATTCAGAATCCTAAGTGTCTATAAAGAAAATAACTACAAACTATAATAAGAATTGAGTGTATCTCAGTAATTTGTTATCTCGGTTACATTTTTTATTGTTTATTTTTTCATTGCAGTTTGGCAAAAGTTTCAGTCTTGATTACATACTGAAATGATCATATTTTGGCCATATTAGGCAAAATGAAATATAGTATTAAATTAATTTCACCTGTTTCTTCTTAGTTTTGTCACTTGCTACTAGAGAATTTTAAATTAAAATGTGGCTTTCATTATATTCTATTAGCACTATTCTAGACTTTTACTTGAAAGAGAAACAAACTTTTGTCTTCTTTGAGCCACTGTAGTTTTAAGCCTTTCTTTTTGGAAACAAAAAGTGTTCTAGTACGGCATTATCAGTGTAAAATGTATCCCCATCTTTTTGCCTCCCATCAATCCCATGCATTGATAATCAAAGCCAGAATTCTTGTCTAGCCCTTTCTAGTCTTGGGATTCCTGTCTCTTGGCAACAGACTTCTGTGCTCTGTCCAGTCAAGGTGATCAAGGATGGATACTTGGCCAAGAAGCAGCTCTCTAGTGACTATTGAGCAGCTGGAGAGGCAGGCAACCCAACGGTGCTGTCCCACTGGTACGGTGTGGTGAGCAGGCTCCTTGGAAGACCTGTACAGGGTCGTTATGAGTCGGAACTGACTTGCCAGCACTTAACAACAACAACAAAGCAGTGAAAAGCCCATATCTAGGTTCATCCTTGCAGATTCCTGTTTAAGGCCTAGGAGAAGTTGGTTAATTAGCATTGATGTAAGTGGAGGCAGCAGATACCAAGAGTTGGTGGGGTCAAGAGTTGGTGGGGTAACCATGGTGACAGAGCACTTGTCCTTTTGCTGCTGAAGGACACCAAGGTCAACAGGCTGTAGAGCTGTTTACGTCCTCAGTAAGGCTCCAGTTTCTGAAGATTGTGGGTTCGATGCGCAGGGTTATGAGATTTAGGATTGAGAACAAGATGACTGTATATGGAATAACATTTCTACAAGTACCCCTTTCTTGGTTGTTCTAATTTCCTGGTTCTGATTTAACAGAAATACCACAAATGGGTGGCTTTAAAGAAAAAAATTAAAAATATGTTTACAGAAAGGTTGGCCGTTCAAACCCACCAGCTACTCCTCAGATAACCCTATACTGGGCTGTTATGAGTTGGAACCTACTTGATAGTACTTAATAAAAACAAAGTCAATTTGAACTGTAACGTTGGCAGTTCAAACTCACCATCTGCTCCTTGGAAACCCTATATAGGTCGCTATGGATTGGAATTGACTCAACAGCGCTTAACAACAACACGAGGCTAAAAGTCCAAATCAGAGCCTTGGTGGTGTTGCTTCCTTCCTTGTAGGTGGGTCCGGTGTTCCTTGGTTCTTGGTGATGCTCACATGACATCTGTCTTTCCCTGTGTATGTGCGTCCCTGTGTGTCTAATCTGCTCCTTGTATGACTCTGTTATGGACTCTGACCCCTGCCATCCATGTGAAGCACATCCCATTCCTAATAGCTGGCAGGCACGTTGGGTCCCCTGATCTTTGAAATGGACAAAACAAAACCTCCCTCTTAGATTTGTGAGTAGATTTTTCTGGCAGAATAATGAGCTCCTATTGCCATTAATCTTAATAGGCTCTGGGGCTAACAAATCCATTTTTCCCAAGGTTGGAATTATTCTTAAGTGGACTTTGAGAAGCAATTTAACCTTTTTATCACTTAGATTATAGAACTGAAACACATTTATGAATTTTTTCCACCCCCTGGGGTTACTAGAAAGCTCAAGTAAGGCATGGCTGCCTTTGTGCATTTTTCTTTACCAAAGCCTTTAGATCAGGGGACATGGGCACATTCTCAGCTCTGGTTCATGTTTGAATGGTGCACATTCCCAAAGGCTATTTCCAGGAAAAATCAGGAAGAAGTGGCATAGTGAAGGGGATCAAGGAGAGTGGAATGCATTTATGAAGCAAACAGGCCAAAAGGGTTTGAAAAATCCAGTGATGTTGACACTGATATACCACCCTCGTTAGAACCCCTGCAGCTGGCCCACCAGCTTGACCAGGGGTGGGCTGCCTTTGCATGAGAGACTCAGAATAAATTCCTCTAATATAAAACAGTGCATGGAACCAAAGTCCCTATTTTCTCCCAGGTATGATGACATAGTAGGAGATGTCACTTTGAATACTCCCAAATGAGAAAGAAAGACAACAGATTCAACGGCTGCATGCTTCAAAGACTCAGGGAATGGATACAATATATGGTGTCATTTAGATGTAAAATAAGGATGATTGAGTGTTTAGTGTTACATGCAATAAATATATTAGATTTAAGCCACAGTTTGAACCTAGCCATAACTGGACCTTATAACTAGTTTAAGTAACTGGTCATGAAGCAACTCATAATTTCTGGTCCATTAGCTTTGAGGTCCCAATGAACATTCCAGGGCCTGGCTTTAGCCAACCTCCATGGAAACATTGAAGTGGGAGCACATACGTGGGCAGTCTAACCTCCAGTATGGCATTTATCATCTTGTAGTTTGTGTTGCTTTTTTTATTTTTTGTAAAGTTGGACTGTCAGAGGTAATCTATATTTTCTTTGTCTACTATTAACATGTGTAGGATTTATTTACAGGTCCCAAGATGTTCTTTGTGTGCAACACAAGAAAGTATCCTTCTATCCTTCCTTAGGGTGATGAGGCTCTTGTTTATTGATCAGTGAAGGCTAACAACTAAACTTGACTTCTCGGCTTAACTTCTACACCAGATGTTGTTAGCTGCCAAAGCATGGACACTCCATACACAATGGAACAAAATGCTGTCTGGTGCCTCACTGTTCCCATAAAGGGTTTCAGATGGCCATTGTGATCCAGAGGGCTTTTTCTTTGGCTGATTTTCAGAAATAGGATGTAAGACTTTTCTTCCTAATCTGTCTTTGTCTGGAAGCTCTGTTGACGCTTGTTCAGCCAGCATGGCAACATGTGAATCCCTAGAGGTGGCAGCTGTGCATGAGTTGACTTGGCTGAGTTTGGAACTGGGGTCTCCAAATGGAAGGGAAGAGAAGTGAAACTCCACGTTACCCCATATTATGCAGCATTGTCTGAAAAATAGAAAAGTATACACCATACACACCTCACTCCTGCAACACAAACACAACCTGCTTCTTTGGGGTTCCAAATCCTTGGGTGCTGCAAATTGTTAATGACCTCAGCTGATAACAAAGATTGCAGGTTTGAGTCCACCTAGAGACATCTTAGAAGAAAAGCCTTCTGAAAGATCGTCATCGTTAAAAACCTATGAAGCACAGTTCTACTTTGACATACTTGGGGTCACCATGAGTTGGAAACAACTTAATGGTCAACTTTTCTTGTTTTTTTCCTTTGGGGCCCACTGTCCCTTTCAGGGAAAGCTAGTAGATTTTCCTTAAAACTCAAACTCATCAAGAGGTCTAATTAATGGCTTGAAGTAGAAACATCAAAAGGATTCTAATACTCCACCTAGAATGAACTGACAGACAGGGTCATCCCAGTCTGGCTCTCAATGAACGAAGTGATTAAAGTGGCGAAGGCTGGAACTGAGAGGAGATAAGTATCGCCAGAGGCTGACAAAGCCTCAGAATCACAGCCACACCAAGCTGTCCACGGTGATCTTTGATGCAACTCAACAATGAAAAACCAATGTATTTTAAAAGGAACAGCTCACGCTCCAGTCTCTGGGCTCACTGTGTGCTGCTTCTTGTTGTTGGCAAGTGCTGTCGAGCTGATTAACACTCATTGCAGCCCTTTGTGACAGAGCTGAGCTGTCTCCATAGTTTCCTCGGCTGTGATCATTGTGGGAGTAAATTGTCAGGTCTTTTTCCCAGGGAACCACTGGGTGGGTCCGAATCATGCAGCTTAATTGTTACAGCACCAGGACTCCTTACATTGCAATTAGCAGTGTACTAAAGGCTCCATTCCACCACTCGTCTGTCAGTTTGTTGTACTGTGGTAGTTTATGAGTTACTGTGATTCTGGAAGATTTCCATGGATGTTTTAAATACCAGCAGGGTCACCCATGGTGCAAAGGTATCAGATGAGCTTCCAGAAGAAGACAGACTAGGAAGAAGGATTGGTGAACTACTTCCAAATACACCTTATGAATAGCAGAGAAACACTGTCAGAAAGAGCGCCAGAAAGTGAGCCCTTCAGGTTGGAAGGCACCCAAAATGCAACTGGGGAAGAGCTGCCACCTCAAAGTAGAGTTGGCCATGATGACATGAATGGGAGGGAGTAAAACCCGTGGGACCTTCACTTGTTGATGGGGCACAACTCACAATGAAGAGAAACAGCTGTAAGCATCCATTAATAATCAGAACATGGAATGTATGAAGTATGAATCTGGGAAAGTTTGGAAATTGTCAAAAAGGAAATGGAATGCATAAACATCAATATCTTAGGCATCAGTGAGCTGAAATGGACTGGTATTGGCCATTTTGCATCTGACAACCACATGGCTTACTGTGCCGGGAATGACAAATTGAAAAGGAATGGTGAAAGCAGGATAGTGAATAAGGAACACCGTAAAAGAATTGATGCTTTTGAATTATGGTGTTGGAAGAGAATCTTGAAGTGCCACTGGCTGCTAAAAGAACCAACAGATCTGTGTTGGAAGAAGTGCAGCCAGAGTGCTCCTTAGAGGCTAGGATGGACAAACTTCGTCTCTCATACTTTGGACATATTGTCAGGAGGGACCAGTTGCTAGAGAAGGATATCATGTTTAGTAGGGTGAAGGGTCAGAGAAAAAGAGGAAGACCCCCAGAAAGATGAATTGGCCAAGTGGCAGCATCACTGGGCTCAAGCATGGCAACAATTGTTGGGTTGGCCCAGGACTGGGCAGTGTTTTGTTCTGTTGTGCACAGTGTCACTATGAGTTGGTACCGACTCGATGGCATCTAGCAACAGCAACAAAGGCTGCACTTTGGAGTCCTGGTGTGGCGCTGTGCCAGACTGCAAGTGTGCCAGACTGTGAAGCCATTTGAATGGCAAGGTTTGACGTTCAAGCTTACCAGCTGCTCCTTGGAAACAGTATACAGGGTTGCTATGGGTCGGAACCAACTCAATGGCACTTCACAACAACAGCAACAACAACAAAAACAAAGCTCCACTAACATAAACGCACAATTGGCAGGATCCAAGGGCACATGACTGTGCGTTGGGGATAGGCTCTTCCAATGGTATTGTTACTCTCTAGGTTCAAATGTTCATTGAAAACACTTAGCTCATTGTTGCAGGAATAACCATGAATTCCCGCAGATCTCCTTCAAATCTGCTTGAATTCCTTTTGGCTGTAAAGAGCAAGTAGAAGAGGTTCAATTCCCCTTACTGAGATTTTTACATTCACTAAATTACATTAGAAGGAGATCTGGTAGCGTAGTGGTTATGAATTGGGCTACTAGCCTCAAGATCAGAAGTTTGAAACTACCAGCTATGCTGTGGTAGAGAAATGAGGCTTTCTGATTCCGTAAAGACTTACAGCCTTGGAAACCCTGTACAGGATCGCTATGAGTCAGAACAGACTCTATGGCACACTACCACCACCACGACCAAATTACACTGGAATCCTGATGTGGTGCTATAGGAAATCAGCACTGGACTGCAATCACAAGGTGGGTGGTTCACACCTGCCAGCTGCTCCTTGGAAACCTTACACAGGGTTGCTATGAGTTGGCACCAGCTTGATGGCACTTAACAGCAACACCAGCAAGGTACACCAGCAAGGGTAAGGAGACCTAGTGGTGCAATAGTTAAGTGCTCAGCTGCTACCCTAAAGGTCAGCAGTTATAAACCACCTATTGGCTATGCATGAGAAAGACCAGATACTCTGCTTCTGTAAAGTTAACAGCCAAGAGACCCTGTGGGGCAGTTCACAGCACCCAACACCAACAAAGGCTCTGAGGGCAGGGGTACCTCTGTGTGCTTGACTCCATATTTGACAACATTTCAAACTGGTCCGTTTCTTTCTAGTCCCAGGTTCTCACTGCACCAGTTTCAGGCTCTACCACAACTTTACCTGGACACCTGCAAGTCTCAGAACTGGTCTTGTAGCGTCCATTGTTCTCCTTTTCATATCCTTGCTGGAAAAATAAAGCCTGCTGACAATTATTTCTATAGACAGAAAATCTGATCATCTAAGTTCCTTTCTTAAAACTCTTAAATAGCTTCTCATTGCTTTCAGGCAAAGTCCCATCTCCTGATATGGCTCACAACTCTCTGTCTGATGGAGCCCCTTTTACTCTTTCCAGCCTCATCTGGTTCCTTTGCCTCTTAGTTCAGAGCAGGGAATGGCTTATCTTGCTCACTGCTGTATCCTGACTGTTGTCATGGCAACCCCACACATTACCAGGTGCTTGTTATTTGCTGAGTAAGGAATGAATGAATGACAATCCCAAAGGCAAAGAATTGTGTAAGGACTAGCCCAACTGTCATTGTATCTGGATCTATTAATAGCTGTCAATATGTTAAAAGACAACTAAGCTTTAGACTGTCAAGGATTTTAGCTATTTGAGTATGAATACAGGTGGCAGCGCAGATGATACAACCTTGCTTGCTGAAAGTGAAGAGGACTTAAAGTATTTACTGATGAAGATCAAAGACCACAGCCTTTGGTATGGATTGCATCTCAATGT
>NW_006408549.1:6049405-6058571 GCF_000296735.1 Chrysochloris asiatica
ATATGATTTGTTGAATGTAAAACTGATGATATGCCCTGTAAACTTTCACTCAATCCACAATAAAAACTTAAAAACAAACAAAACCCTTCAGGGCCTAATCTTGGGCTGAGTATGTGTGCCTGTGCGTGGCAGAAGAACCCATCAGTGATGAGCGTTGGGGGTGTCCACTTGCTCAGGCTCCCCCTCTTGTCACCAGAATGGAGGTGGGCAAACAGTGGACATGCCAATGACCAGATACCAAAAAATAAAAAAGGAAAGAAAATCAGAACAAATCAAAACTGACAAAGTGTATCGTCCACGTTTGCTCCAAGGTTCCCACGGTGTTTCTGCTTCCCCCATTTAGTCTTTACGTTTGGTCTCGCCCAAGGTGTTGGCTCCGGGCTTCCGAGCCCAGCCCGACAGATTCAAAAGCACGTGAGTTTTTACTTCGGCTTCAAGTTCCACAATCTGTAAGCCTTCAGATCTTCAAAATATTCCTATCTTTGTGGTTCCGAGTTTTGGAGCTCTGCCCTGGATCTGCCTTGCCTGGTATTCTAAAGTATTGCTGACGGCAAACTTCACTGCACCTCCACCCTAGATGCCATCAAGCCCTGCCTCCACAGGTAGGTTTTTGGTATTTTTTTTCTTCTTCTTTTTTTTCCTGGTAGGACATTGATCTCAATGGGTAATAGCCTTTATTTTGTGTCACTCTGCTTTTCTGTTAAGAGGTGATTTCATGGAATATCTTTGGTTCAGTGTTTAAAGCGTGTCTTAGCAAGATAGTCTCAAGGAGTCCTCTGGTCCACTTAGTGTGAAGTTTTTAAAGAATTTGAATTGTTTGTATTTTCCTGCCTCTTAACTTGGATCATCTGTTGTGTCCCTTGTCAGATCACTAAGGGAGAGCAGTAGAGCACCATTTAGTTCTTCTGGTCTCAAGGTTGTTGAGGTTGTGGCTAGGGTAGGCTTTTAGCCTAACAGACTTGTTTCTTCTCTGGGATTTTGGAGACCATCTTATTCTTTTTCCCTGGACAAATAGAGACCAATAGTTACATTTTAGATGGCTATTGGCAAGCTTTTAAGACCTCATATGATACTCTCTTCACTAATAACACTCTGACTAGAGTTGTTTTTAACCAAATCAGGTTTTGTCTTAGAAGGGTTTTCCTCTTGCAATTGAAAGACCACATGTGGTTTCTAGTAAGCAGGCCTTTTTAATGGTTTATATTTTGTTAACAGAATATATCTTATCTACTGACAAATGTGCACCTTTCCTTCAAGAAGCTGTAAATAAATTGTAAATTTTTGATAGTATTAAGCCAGACTCTCTCATATGTCACCTTCGTCTTAACTGGAGAGTTTTGAGCTACCATCGTTTGGTCTTCAGTATGTAATGAATTGTCCGTGAGAACCAATTGGAACAACTAAAAGCCTGTGGTAAATTTCCACTCCTGTTTCTCCTTAAATATAAACTTCAGCTGTTTTTTTCCCCTCCCAAAGTTTAATTTAACTTAATTTCAAATTGTTAGATTGAAATAAACAATCCGGGGCATTTTAGAACTTTAGGATCGGGATAGGAGTAGAGTGGGTGGTAGAAGAGGGGGTCGAGAGAAAGGGAAACTGAAGAGCATCTGGAAATCTGGAAGAATGTGGTACATTTGAAACCTGATAAACTGCTGCCGGTGTTACCAGCCCTCACGGTTTATAACAGCCATCCCCTTCCATAGACCCAGCTGCAGGGCAGCCCAGGAACACAACACTTGGGCCTCGAGCCTGGGTCGGAGTTGGTCCTGTGCCAAGTACCTCCTTCCAGAAGCAGGCCCTGGCATGCTAACCCGCACCAAACACAGACCATTTTAAGGAACTGCCCAATCCATAAATGTAGACTATCCCGAATCATGACAAATCAGAGTGAATGCTGAAGAAAGAAAGCATTGAGGACTCCTATGATGCTGTGGGTTAATGCGCTGGACTGCAAGGTTGGTTTGAACCACAAGGTTGGTGGTTCAAGCTCACTAGCTGCTCCTTGGAATCTCTATACAGGGTGGTTCTGAATTGGAACTGACTCGATGGCACTTAGCAACAACAACAACAAACTCTTCAGAAGGCCAGCTTTATTGTTGTTGTTGTGGGCCATAGAGTCTGTTCTGAGTCATAGAGATTCTGTATAGGATTTCTGAGAGCTGCTGGTGGGCTTGAACTGCAGACCTTGTAATTAGCTCTGTAGGGAGGAGCACTGGACTGGGTGCTTTCTTGATAATGATAATAGTCAGAAAAACAAAAATGAAACTAACTGTTGTTGAGTCCATTTTGATTCAGGGTGACCAGCCTCTGAGTGGGGCAAAGGGTGAAATTTAGCCACTAACTGAGTGCTTGGTGGTTTGAACCCATCCAGAGGCACTTTGGTAGAAAGGCCTAGCACTTTGATTCTGAAAGGTCATAACCTTGAAAACTCTTGAGTTCTATTCCACACACACATTGATCATCATGATAGTAGGTGTAATAGCCTTCATTTATGGAAGTTTCTTGTGTGTTTGACATGCAATCTCATTTAATCCTTACAACAAGCCTATGAAATGTGTTTTATTGTTGTTGTCATGAAGTGCCTTTGAGTCGGTTCTGGCCCATAGTGACCCTGTATAAGGTTTCCTAGGAGTGACTGGTGAGCTTGAATCACCCATCTTGTAGTTCAAACCCACTATGCAGTCCAGCACATTAGCTCACAGCAGGACTGTTATTAACAACTTTTTTTAGATAAGAGAAGGGAAATATCGTTGGAGAATTTAGCACAGTACCTGACACATAGTGGGTCCTCAATAAATATGTATTGACTCTGTGAGGAGAGGTAAAAAATGTGCTTAAATTCAGAGTTCATAATTGAGAGAGACCATGTTTCCACTCATTCTGTGTGGTATACTCAACTATACCAGAGTGTTCTTAAGAGAATCTCAGATTGAAATAACAGAACTAGAACTAGGCAAGGATTCCATGTAAGTCAGGAATTCATGAATGGTTTTACTGAAATAGTTTTCTGCCAGAGGAGAGGAAGGAAGATTGGAGTTGACTCAGATGGTAGATTAGGACAATCAAGGTATGGTTGAGACCAAGACAGGAAGGTTCCCTAGAACATAGTCTTTGGAAGACAGACTGAGTGTGGCAGAGTTGAGAGTGAGGAGATTCTGGAACCTCACAAAGTATGAACATAAGGAATGAATTGACTGAGTAAGGGCAACTCTGGATCAACTGATGCCAAGAGATCAATGATAACAATCTTGGTTCCTTTCTTCTTCATTTCAGAGGAAATTTCTATGTCTTCATGGTAACGGATGGTTCTTCAACCCTGGGTCCTATTTTAGAATCATAGGAGCAGTCAGGGCAACAGAAGTGTGATTCCACAGAGGTTATATCACACTGGTCAATCAGAAAATGACCACTGCAGAGTTTGGAAACAGTTGTAAGCAAACATGGCCCTCCAAAAAACAGCTGCTGCTTGAGTCAATGGAAAAAATATCGTGAGCAGGAAAAAGTGAGCCATGTGCCTGTGCCCCACCCAGTTGCCTGCCCCATCTGAAGAATGGCCTGCCCTTTGAAATACTAGGAGGGAGGCATTTACATGCAGGAACCCAAGTGCTTTACAACATGGGAAAGGAGAGTTGCCTACTTCTCTAGGAAGGAAGTTTAACACTCAGACAAGATATTTCTGGCCTGGTTGGTACTAATTATATAAATGCTGCCCAGTGTGTGGGAACTGAACCCAAAAGACGATAATACCACCTAGATGTAGTACCCATAGGTCAAATAAGCCTCTGGGTCCTCCATGATCCAAAAAAAGTAATTGATGCATTTGCTCTAACTCATTGATTAGATCATATAGTGTGGTGCTGTGGGTTAATGTGCTGGACTGCAATGTTGCTTTGAACTGAAAGGTAGGCAATTTAAGATCACCAGCTGCTCCTTGGAAATCTATTCAGGGTCGTTATGTGTCAGAACCGACTCAACAGCACTTAATAATGACAATTATCTAAAGAGAAAAAGAATGCACTATGGAAAACATTCAATCACTTCAGTGGACATTATTTATTGCCTACCCACAGTATTTATGTTCTCCTTACTTTACAATGAGATTCTAGGTTTGTCTGTATGATTCAGGGGGAAGTTGCACCATTCCAGTTTCAGAGATGGGCTTAACTCGGATCCAAGAGAATCATGGGAATCTTATCCACTTGTTAAAGAATGCTTCAGGAATGGGCACACAACTTAAACCTGGCCTAAAAAAGGGTTGCAGGAAGCTTCAGGAGAGATCTTTCTTGTCCTTACAAGAGCAGACAAAGTCAGCTTCTTCTTCTGTCAAGGGATGTGAGTAAAGATGCTGGCTTCCCAGTTCCTTGCTGCTGGTTACCATTTTACATTTGGCAAGGCATGTAAAGCTAGCACATAGAAGAGGGGGAAGACTCACAGTAGTGTCATATTCCGAGCTTCCCTATCTCTACACACCCAGTGATTCAGCCAGCACGATTCCCTTCTTGTCAAGTTCAATTTGAATTGGACTTCTACAAGCAGCTGAAAGTCTCTGAGCTAGTAAATCATAAAATCGATAATAACATCAGAGCGAGAGAAAGAAGTGCTACTTGGTAGTTAAGCTAAAGGATGAGAATAAGAAAGAAGACTAGGGGTGACGGTGGGGTGAAAGATAAGGCAAAATTCACCTTTAAAAGCTGGTTAGTACAGGTGAGACTCATAGTCAATTTTATCCTGTATTTTTCTTCATTAATGGGTGTAGGTGAGAAAAAGAAGGGCAGGTGGCCAAGTGGATGATTGCCCAGGAGGTCATAGTCACAGATTTGTCTAAGTGTGAAAGTAGAGCCTGTGTCTCAGATGGTGGTAAAGGAGAAAGTGATGAGCAGTGCTGGAGGAAGGAGCATGAGATGGTCCTCTCACTTGGCCTGGAAGACCTGTGCAGTCCTTGCCTCCTCTGGCTATGTAGAGTGCCTGGGGTCTACAATGTGGCTTCATTTAAGTGACCCATCCTGGAATATTTTAAAACTGCAATTGCAGAGAGCTATCCTATCTTCTGGGCAGTAGGTGTTTCTGATTTTTAAATAGAAGTTTAGGGAGCTTTGAGTTTTTAGTGACCCATGTAGATTGTCATGTTATGAGCTTCTGATTTGCTATAACATTCATTTGGGAGACACAGGTGATGGTAAGGATGGGGTATAGGGAACCCACAGGTTGTGGATATAAGATACCATAAAGTAGAGTGGTCTGGATATTATGGGATATTATAAAGTTGAACAGTCATGATAAACAAAGCCCACAGTGACTTTATTAGCACCTCATCTAGAACTTTCTATCAAGTGCTTGATGCTTCTCCAGGCCTTATCGCGGACATGGTTGTGCCCATGGTTCAAGTAATTAGCAACTCTCTTTACACACTCAACAACCAACCTATAGACCATTTAAACATATGAACATATAAACAGAGAGAGAGAAAAAAAAAAAAAGGAGAGAAGGGGAGAGGGAGAACTCTGGATGAGTTGAGGTAATTAACATATAACATAAATGTATACATGTACGTATATATACGAGGGGGCTCCTAGTGTGGTGCTGTAGGATCAGCACTGGACTGTGAACTACAAGGTTGATGGTTCAAACCCACCAGCTGCTCTTCAGAAACCCTATACAGGGTCACTATGAGATGATGCTTAACAACAACAATATTTGTATACGTATGTATACGTGTGTGTGTACACACAGGGATCCCTGGTAGCCCTGGTGGGTTAGGCTTTGGCCTGCTAGATGCAAGGTTGTTAGTTCACACCTACCAGCCTCTCCATGGGAGAAAGACTAGACTGTTTGTTTCCATAAAGATTTACAGTCTCAGAAACTCTATATGTTGTTGCTGTTGTTAAGTGTTGTCAAGTCAGTTCTGCCTCAAAGCAAACCTGTAAAGGTTTTCTGAGGCTTTAAATCTTTGCAGGAGTAGAAAGCCTTGTCTATTTTCAGCAGAGCAGCTAGTGGGCTTGAACTGCTGACTTTGTGGTTTGTGGTCCAGTGCTTATTTTATGTACCCTATATAGGGTCATTTTAAGTTGGAATTGACTCAGTGGCAGTGGGTATATATGCATATATGTGTGTGTGTATATATTCCCAAACCCAAAGATATATATATATATATTTGTGCATGTATGTATGTGTGTGGTGTGTATATATTTGGTATACCAATACAAAAAACCAAATACCAAATAAATATTTATATAAATGCTGTTGTTGTTAAGTTCCTTTGAGTCGGTCCCAACTCATAGTGACCCTGGATAGGGTTTCCAAGGAGTGGTAGGTGAGCTTGAATCTCCAAACTTGTGGTACAAGCCAACCTTGCAGTCCAGCGCATTAATGTACAGTGCCACACCAGGACTCCATTTATATATTTGTTATTGTTGTTATGTGCTGTTGAGTCATAGTGGGCCTCTTTTGGGTTTCTGAGGAGTGGCTGGTGAGGTTTGAACTGCCGGACATGGTGGTTCAAACCGACCTTGCAGTCCAGTGCTTATCCTGGTAGTCTAGTGTTATGCGTTGGACTGCTAACCAAAAGGTCACAGTTCAAATCTACCAGCTGCTCTTCAGGAAAAAGATGAGGCTTTCTGTTCCTGTAAAGATTTACAGCCTCAAAAAATCTATCTGAGGTCACTGTGAATGTAAACCAACTCTATGGCACACTCCTACCACCACCACCATGTATAAATATGCATATATACGTAGACATACAGAGAGAAGAGAAGAACGTCAAGATGGTTTTTAAAGTCTGCCTTACGAATAGATTATGTCATGTACTGCCATATAGGAATGCTGTTTTGTCCATTAAGCTTTTGAATATCTTATTCACAATGTGAATTTGCTTTATATAACATGTAGGGTTTAAAATGGAATCCTTAATATGTTAACAAGTGAAAAAGTGAAGCAGAATTCCAACTATGACATATACCGAAGTCTTGAGTGTAGCAGTTCTCAATAACACATGTGATGGATGATGCTCACATGCAGGACACAGTCCCAGGAGCATATCTATTGCGTCACTATGCATGATTCCAGGGGTCCTTGAGGTAACATAAACCCCTTTCTCTCAAACTCAACAAAGCAGATTGGGGAATGTGGTGATTTAAAGTGACGTTATTATAGGAATAACCTCGAGGCTACTTCTAAGTTTTATTTCAAAGTAGATTATTCACGAACTTCAGTGATTTAGCTATTATTACCAACAGATCACTTGCAACATGTCTCAAAACTGGTTGTGACACAAAAGTATGTCATTACACCACAGTTTAGAAAGTTACTCTAACACGTAATCATACCTCTTGTGTTTCCAGAATGAAGTTGAACTTCTTCTTGAATCCAAGTGTCTGCTTATTAAGTTAGCAGATAGTGTTGTGGCTGTGAGACATTTTCTCCTTAGGAATTCTAACATGTAAACCCAAATATTCCACTTTACAAATGCAATTTTGGGTTACATTTTCTTTATGGTTCAGGACTGACTAAAAACTGTGAAGAAAGAGGAAAATCTGAGTCAATAGAAGAAACTTGATTACAGATCTCTGGGTGGGGAGATACAATTGGTGCCATCACTTTGAACATTGTGAAAAGCAGTAGAATTAACGGAGTAGAACAATCAGCATCTTAATTAAGATTTTAGTGAACTTCTTTTTTTGAAAACCATGTTCTGGTTTGATAAAATTTAGATGTGGATCATTCCATTTATTACCTGAGGGACAGGTAGCAGAAAGCATTCACTTGTATGGTATTATAGGATAAGCACTGGACTTCAAACCACAAGGTTAGCAGTTCAAACCTCACCAGTCACTCCCTGGAAACCCAGTACAGAGTCATTATGAGTTTGAACTGACTCGATCGCACTTAACAACAACTAAACATGGAAGCCTTAGGTGGTGGTGCAAGACTTTTTTGTGGCTTCCAGTTTGGGGGAATCTCTGGTTGGATTGGGAGGATGTCAGCATTTGGCACAGCTGCAGTATCGTATCTTTCTTCTTTCTCTTGTGCTGAGAGTGGCTCTTTCCCTGTGATCATGCGCATGCCCAATCCTGACCCAGGATTCAAGCTGCCTAGAAGAAAGAACTCCCAGAACTTGAATGCCTTGTCCTGTTTCTGAAAGTGTTTGCACCTCATTTTTCTACCACATATTTATAATAATAAAACTTAGCACAGTGGAAGTCACAGGAGGAGTTTGGTCCAGCCCCTCCCTAAGTCGCTCAGTTTGTCAGACTGCAGAGAAGTGAAGCCTACTCCTAGTCTGAATGAAATGGCATAAACATGTTTAATCCCAGCCAGTCAATGCACATACATAAATGCGTACAATCACTGTCATGTATTATAACAACAACTCAATGAAGTTAATGCTGTGGATGATGGAGACGTTTTGCCAAATCCCAGTGGACTGTAGCATGGGGGTGGAGTTTGGAATCTAGAACCTCTTTCTCCACATCCCCCAAGCTGTATCCCTTCAACCTCAGGGAACAAGGCATGCTATCTCCTGCTAAATATGACTTTTTGGTATTCAAGGACAAAGGTTTAACATGGCACACCAATTCACAGTCAATGGGACAAGGGAGCAGGTCAGAAGGAGATTTGATGAGTTAAGTGTAAATGAATCAGGAACAGATGGATTCAATTTTTGCTAAAATACACATGGCTTTTAAAATTAAAAGGGTGGAGGGAACTTGCCGAGAGTTTTGACAAAAATGTCTTGGGCTCTGCTGGACCTTACCTAACTGTGCAAATGAACCCAGAATTCAGCCAGGGTCAACTTTCCATTGTTAATGGATAACATACAGCCCATGACCAGTCATGAAATAGAACTAATTCTAATACTAATACGTATGGCCAGACATCAACCTAATTTTCAGCTTGCGAACAGAATAAAATGTCTTATATTACGTAATTGTATTCACCAGAACTCTTTCTTGTACCACAAGTCAGCAGACCTTGACCCTGGAATGTTAAGATGGAGGTATTCTCTAACTCTCTTCCCCTTATTGGGATCTAGGCACTCTTCACTCAGTCTTTCATAGGCTATTAAGAACACGATGATTTTGAATTCCAATTTGACTTTTTTCTTCTTTGCCACATCTTTTTCTTTCCCTAATTGAAAACTGACAGCAAAAATTCCCCCAACTGGAGGAAA
>NW_006408549.1:6058671-6060042 GCF_000296735.1 Chrysochloris asiatica
CTTCCAGAATCACAGCAACTCACAAGCCACCACAGTCTGACAAACTAACAGACAAGTGGTGGTGTAAAATACATAGTAAAGTAATAATTCAAGCAGAGGAGATTTAAGAAAAACTAAATTCTACTTGGAGATTTTTATTTTTATAAAAATACAAAAACCTCACAATTTTATTTAAAAATATTTAAATATTTCAAACACAATTCTGCAAAAAATCTAAAAGAAGAAAGTACCACAGTCAACTGCTTATCTCAGAAATGTAGCTATCATTAAGTACTTAAAAATGTTACAAGATAACTGCGTCAATAATCTTTCAATGAAAACTTTATTCAACAGATGCTGAAATTGGCCAGTTTTTTATTCTTAATGGTGTATTCTACACTCAGTGACAAAGCAAAAAAGTCACCACTGGCATTTTTATTTCTAAGTTGTATTGAAGATTCTTACCAATGCAAAATGTAGGACAAATTAGAGTACATATTAGAAAGAGAAGACAGATTAATAGTTGGAGCTGATATGATTGTAACATAAAGAAACAAAACCAAAATCAACTATAGAATCACCTGACAAAACATGGTAACTCTTAAAAGTTAGGTCAAGTAGCAAAGTTCAAGATAAATTCTGAAAAGTCACTGCCATTTTGTTGTGCTGACAAAAGCTATCTGAGTTCCAGATCATTTTAGGAAAAGATAGATCTAGATTCTCTATTGTTGTTAAGTGCCCTTGTGTTGGTTCTGACTCGTAGGGTTTTCAAGGAGAGGCTGATGAGTTTGAACTGCTGACCTTGTGCTTCAAGCCAACCTTGCAATCCAGTGCATTATCCTACAGCACCACTCTATTCCAGACTCTCTATAATAGGAAGAAAATAATTAAAATTGAATAAACTTAGTGAAGGAAACTTGGGAAAGTTTATTTTAAAAGTCTAAGGAGCTCTGGTAGTGTAGTGGTTACAAATCGGGCTGCAAACCACAAGGTCAGCAGTTCGAAACTACCAGCTGTTCCGTAGGAGAAAGATGAGGCTTTCTGCTCCCAAAAAGATTTACAGCCTCGGAAACCTGGTACAGGGTCACTATGAGTCGGAACTGACTCCACGGCATATAACAACAATCTCACTGCATTAGAACAAAAATAATTATATAAAGGCATTTATCATCTGTATATTTGTTGTTGTTGTTGTTATGTGCCATCGAGTCAGTTCTGACTCATAGTGACACTATAATTTAGGACTTCAGGGGAGCGCTGGTAGGTTTGAACCACCAACCTTGCAGTTATTAGAACACCACATACAGTATTACAAAATGGACATCTCTGCCCATATCGTTTTCTACTTGAATGTAGTTATCAGTACAGTTATGGTATTTGAGAAAATGTTTA
>NW_006408549.1:6060350-6064372 GCF_000296735.1 Chrysochloris asiatica
CACCCCTATAGTCACCAGAATGGAGGTGCTCAGACAGCAAGGGTCCATTGAGCAGCTACCAAAAGAAAAGAATGCCCACACCTTTATCTCTGCGGTTCTGCCAGGTGTCTGTGGCCGCTCAGATCTATCCCTTGCTTGGTCTCACCCAAGATTGCGGCTCCTGGAGCAGCCAAGTGTTCTGGACTAGAAAGCAGTGGATTTCTTGCTTCTGCCACAAATTCCCCCAGCTGTAAGCCTTCCAACCTTATAAATATTCCTTTATATGTGGTTCAGAGTTCTGGACCATCCCCTGAGCCTGCTTGGTCAGGTATTCTGTGTTGTTGCTGGCAGAGCTCCTTTACTGCACTTCCACCCGATCCGCCATCTTGTTTGTTCTGTTGATCTATAGGGTTTTCATTGAAGGATTTTCAGAAATAAATGGCCAGGTCTTTCAAATGGAATTATATCCACAGGTACAGGGATTAGGATTCTAACATATTTTTGGGTACACAATTCAATAAGTAACAAGTATCAATATATTCATTGTTATGTGCTTGTTCCCAGGTATATGCCTAGATTATCAAAATTGTTCAATAGATATTTGTTGAATGGGTAAATGTCATTAGAAACATCTAGGGTAAGGAGCTCTGGTACCGTAGTGGTTACTAGTTGGGCAGTTCGAAACTACCAGCCTTTCTGCAGGAGAAAGATGAGGCTTTCTGCTCCTGTAAAGATTTACAGCCTCAGAAACCCTATACAGGGTCACTGTGAGTGGGAACTGACTCCATGGCACATAACCCACCCCCATCCAGGTAAGGAGCTCTGGTGGCATACTGGTTAAGAACTCAGCTGCCAACCTAGTAGTCCGTAGTTAGACCCCACCAGCCTCTCAAGGGAAGAAAAGATGTGGTGATCTCCCAAATGATTACAGCCTAGGAAAGTCAATGGGGATAGTTCCCCTTGTCCTGTCCCATGAGTTGGAATCAGTACATAGCAACAAGAAGGTTTAAGGTAGGGCCTGAGAATTTGCATTTTTAACAATTTATCATATGACGGTTCTGCTGCAGGTCTGGGGTCCACACTCTGAGAAACATTGCTGTAACATAAAAGAAACCATCTTGAGTAACTATTTTTATCTTTAATAGGGACTTGGCTGACTTCTTACTGAGGATAGCTTCAGAGGAGCTCCGGTAGCACAGTGACTGCTAACAGAAGTCCCCACTAGTCACTCCACAGAAGTTATGTTTGTCAATTCTAGTCTGTACTATTTGTGTCACTTAGAGTTGAACTCGACTCTGGCAAGGGGTTTGATTTTTGATTTAGGAGGACTTTCAGTTTTCTGCAGAGCCTGTCTATGATCTTGTGAAGGTTGCACAGAGCCCAGATGAGTCCAAGTTAGATAATGCCATGCTCTGAGTCTTGCCTCACCAAAAGTCTCTTAAAAAGCAGCCCATTTCACTTCTCAGCTCTGAGTGTTGAAGCTCTCAGTTGTTGTGCCAACCCCACTCCTGGAGATGGTGAGTAATAGCAGTTACAGCTCATGGAGTGCAGCCCTTCTCCCTCGGAACAGGACTGGGTCTGTGGGACCTGTGGATGAAGCCTCTGCCTTGGAAGCTTGCGTGTAGTTCAAGCTCTCAGCACAGATAGGAAGCGAATATTTACCATATTCTTATTGCTAGATAAATAATCATCTGCTCATAGGCAAACCCTTTCTCAGCCTGTTGTTGCTGTGTTGCTGTGTACTATTGAGTTTCGTTATGACCCTGTATAGGATTTCTGAGGAGTGGCTGGTGGGTTTGAACTGCTGACTTTGAAGTTACCAGTCCAGTGTTTATCCTACAGCACAACACCGATCTGTTGTTGATAGGTAGCAGTAAATTGTAAATCTAGGATATAGAGAGTGTATGAACTCTTAATATGAAAAGTACCATGTTGCTTCTGTTATGTTGCTGGCAGAAGGAACCCAGACTCTGGCATGGATGATGAGAACATTTGGCCTGAGAAGATTGCCAAAAGGGAGTAATGCTGCATTAAAAAAAAAAAAAAAATGTCACTTATAGGTTCTATAAGCTTAAATTATTTGCATCCTCAAGAACAAAAACATAAGTAAAAGGATTAAGGAGGAGTGTTTGAAAATTTCACAAGTCAAAAGAAGAAGACCACAACTGAAAAACAGCCAGGTCAATCTCTGCTATAATATAAATTTCCCAGGACTAACACTAAATGGTTTTGGAAATGTTTTATACTCTCAGGGGCTCAATAAATATAACTAAGACCAAAAGAATAGAAAACAACATGAAAGACATGGAAGATAACAGAAATTCAACATGTAAGCTATAAAATACCCAAAGGTCAGGATTAATGGGTCAAGTTAAAATTTTTTAAAATTCAGAATTTAAAAAAGAACTGAGATTACGAATTAAAGAACCATCACTGTCTCAAGTTAAATAAAAAAGCAAAAATTAACACTGGAGAGTAACCTATTAAAATTCTTTTAAGAATAAGAATTTCTCAAACTTATAAGCAGGGGTACAGTGAGGGTCTATTTTAAATTAGGGCAAATCAAGATATCTTCAGATTTCTTATTTGCATCCTGAGATAACAGGGTTAGAACTTCAGAATTCTTAAAGACAAAAAGTTCAATCTTAAAATGATATATACAGGCAAGTTTGAATCTTAGGTAAAGACAGTTTCAAGTTTCCAATCTTTTAGGAAACTCACAAAGCTCCTCTCTCTGTAGACAGAGCAGGGGATGTCAACCAAGGCCCCTAATCCTGCAATTGGGACATAAGAAGGAATCCCTGAACAGGAATGCTGATGCAGAAAATAAGTGATGTTCATCCAATAAAGCCAATGGCACCCTGTTTTCTTTTTGAAAATAAGCAAATATTAAGAGTATAAGGTAGTAAGTAGCTACAGATAGAACAACATAAATAAACAAGAAAAAAGAGAGGCAAGGGGTGTTTCTGAAACAACTTGTTGGACTAATTTTTAAAGCAAAAGCAGAAAAAAGAGAATGAGGGCATAAGAACTTTAGATTAATGATGAATAGAAGAAAAGGAGAGTCACAAAGCATAAGAATGCTTTGTTCTCCATAAAAGAGAGACCAACGTATTGTGTTTAAATACATATTAGTTAATAATTATATTACCAAACATTTCCCAAAAGTAGTTGTGGCTGATTTTATAGTAATAAATTAATGACTACAATTAACAATGTTTTAAAATTAATAATAAATAATACTAAGTAATAGAATTTATTTTTTAAATCATTATAACATGAAAAAGGACAAAGTATAGTCCATTCATCAAAAGTTACAATATAAAAGATGAAACATAGAAACCCTTGTTGTTGTTGTTAAGTGTCATCCTGTCTGTTCTGACTCATAGTAACCCTGTATAGGATTTCTGAGGAGCAGCTAGTGGGTTTGAACTGCTGACCTTGTGGTTCACAGTACAGTGCTGTTCCTGTAGTACTACACCAAGAGTCCAACTTAAAAAAAATAATTTAAAAAAGTAAAATAGGAAGACAGAGGACAAAACAACAACAACAACAACAAAACATAAAATGATCTCACTCATCCAAATAGTCAACCCATGTATAAATTCATGTATCCTTATAAGAGATACACTTAGAGCATAAAGATACTATTGTTGCTGTTAAGTGCCTTCGATACAACATTAAAATTAATGTTGTATTGAAGATTCTCACCAATGCAAAATTTAGGACGAACCCTGTATAGGGTTTCTGAAGTTTTAAATCTTTGTGGGTGGGAGCAGAAAGCCTCATTTTTCTCCTGTGATGTGACTGTGGGTCTTGGACTGTTGACCTTGTGATTCACAGTTCAGTGCTTATCGGTGCTAAAGAGTTTAAAATATTACATGAGCAAATATTATCAATAAACTCTTGCAATACAAAAGAATAATATTATGCCATGACAGTCGATATCAGTTCATTTTAAAGACAGGGCATTAAAAGGTGTACTTAATAATCCAGCACATACACAAAATACATGTTGTTGTTGTTGTTAGGTGCCATTGAGT
>NW_006408549.1:6064472-6067812 GCF_000296735.1 Chrysochloris asiatica
AAAATGGAGACATTCGAACAGACTGAAATACTTTGAGTTTTATGAGCCCTAATAAGGTTAATCAAGGTTCTGGAAAGAATTTTGTTAAATGGGGGACTCAACCAAACAATGAGCTGGGACCTTCAGTGGTTGGTTGGAGTGGGAGGCTGCGGGGGAGGGTGACTGGGGTCCTGATGAACTGCTCGTCAGGTTGGGTGAGTTCATGCCTCAACTTCTTTCCAAGCTGACACAATCACAATGGAACTTGGGCACCATCTGTTGCTTGGCCTTCACTGTTAAGTCAGAGCCCCTTCCCTCCCGCCCCCAACCCCACCCCGCTGAAGTTCTTACAGCTGAATTTATCCCTCAGTTAATTTGTTTGTTCTGAGGAGTTTAATATGACACAAAGTGATGTTTCCCCGCCTGATTTCTTTACGGCAATGTCTTTACTTAATCTAAACTGGGGTGTGAAGGAAATAGAAAGGGGTCATTCAACAGGAATGGTAAAGGAGAAAGAAGAGTTGACAATTAAAGGAAGTGGTTCCATCCAGGAGTTGGTGCCAGGGTCAAATTCCTCACATGTTGGGAGCAGGGACCCATGCTACTTTCTATCACCCATCTTTCACCCCCTCCAAGCAAACTCTTAAGGGATAAGGAAAATGATACCACCCAACAGGTTCTGAAGACAGGCAGAGCCCAAAGGCCCTCTCCTAATCACAAGGTTGCCCTGAAGTGGGTGAGTTCTACTTTTTTCTGGGTAGGTCCACTGCATTGACTTCAGAGAACTGGAAGGACAGAACTTTATCTTGAATGCATCCCCCTCCACGCACGTGCGCACACATACCTGCCTTTTCTTCTTCCTCAAATGCTTTGCTCTCTTGCAGTTTTTTGTTTTTTTGAAATTTCAAGGCTCTTCCATAAACCGTTCTTCCCTTGATATCTGAGGGATTTCCTCAGCATATAGAATCTAGTTTTGCAATTATAGCCCCAGCACAGTAACTCATAGTGGCCCCACCACAAATGTTGGGAAACTTTTAAGTGTGCATTTCCTATGACCTGAAGATCCATCTGCTGTATGTCCTTTCTGAGTTCCTTGACATTGTTCTTCCTTTCTGTCTTCCCCTGGTCTTTGTCCTCGCATAATTCCATTACAGTTGAGTCGGTTCTGACTCATAGAGATCCTGTAAAGGGTGTCCAAGAAATGACTGGTGAGTTTGAACCACTGACCTTGTGATTCAAACTGACTTTATGGTTCATTTACCCCACAATGCCACATCCACATAGCAGGATTCAGTAAGGCAGATACTCCTCAGACCCTTTGTGCTGAATTTGAAACATCAGAGTTTAACTGTGTTATGTCTCATTTCCTCTATTTTGAAAAAGATCTAAGTGTTCAATCATTTCTTGCTAGTGTGACCTAAGTGTTAATGGATTACTTTCCTTGGTCTCCCAGACAACATAATTCTATTACAGATAATTCTCTAAGTCAAAAGACTAACTCTAGTGGTAGGAATTCCAGGTACCACATTGAGGTCCTTGAGATCACCTTCCCTGGGCCCTCATTCAGTAGGAAAGTGGTATGGGGCATGAGAAAGGCAAAGCCTTTGGAATAAGACAGATCTGAGATTGTTCCACACTCTTCCACTTATTAACTCCCTCACTGTTCAAAGTTAAAATTTCACAAAGAGTCTCAGAGCATATTAACACCAAAACCCATCCATGGGTTGTTGCAAAGAGTAAATGAAAAGATGTATGCAAATGTAAAATCTAGTACAGGGTTGGTCACAGTAAGCACACACTATACTCAAGTTTCCTAATTTTTCTTCCAATTATCCATTTGCGGTTCCAATAAACGATTACTAAAAGCCTAAGAAGACTCCCTGGGTGGTGAAAATGGCTAATGCTGTTGGATGCTAATCAAAAAGTTGGAGGTTCAAGTTCACTCAGAAGTACTTCAGAAGGAATTCTTCAGAAGGTGATCTATTTCCCCAAACTAGCTATTGAAAACCTTATGGAGCCCAGTTCTGACACACTTGGTGTAACTGTCAATTGGAATGGACTTCAGGCCAAGTGGCCTTAACAGGTTAAAATCCTCCTCTTGGCACTGTGATGGCACTACAAAGATGCTACCTTCTCTCCATTCCCTCGGGGTCTTAGCTTCTTAAACAGGTCCCATCTTACCTGAGTCTCTCTTAACCAATCAGAAGCTCTGGCAGCAGAAGTTCAGCATGGCCATCCCGCATAGAGTTTCATACATGCAGGAGTTCCTACGATCTGTCCTCCATGTGAACACTACGGATCTTGCTTGCGGACTTGTCTGACTAGGTGTTTAGAGTCCTGGCCTCTCTTCATGGAAGAGCTGGCTGAGCACTCTGAATTGTGGGTTCAGTTTCCTCTTCCCAAGAAGTCAAGCCCCGCACTTCCCATCTCCTGCATCTCTCAGGCACCAGGCGGGTTTTGCCTCAGGAGAAACATGGGTTGAGTTTGAGCACAGGAGGAGAGTGGAACAGGCCAGAAGCTGGGCTCAGAGCTAGTCGCGTCTCCCGGAGTGTGAATCTCCGCTGACCAGCTCGCTGCTGCCGCGCTAATAAATATCAAACCCTTCAACGGGAGAATAAATTATCCCCCAACTGCTAGGCCAAACAGTCTTGATAAATTGACATTTTAACCAACAGTGTTTAAAGTAAAATCAGTAAAGTGTGAGTAATGATGGCTGAGTCAAAAGGCCTGTATTAAACACAATGGTCTGAGGAGAGTGGAGGCAGTGTTCAGAGAAAAGTGAATGCAAGTTTAACTAAAACAACTCTTGTTCAGAGAGAGAAAAAGAGGACTTGGGATTTATTATCCTATTAGTTGTTTTTTTTTTTTTTTTTTCTGTAGGAGCAGCTCTCAGGGTGTCCCGGGCATAAAGTCAAAATCTCCATTTACCAGAAATGTTTAGAAAACATGCTCTTAAAAGTGGAACTACCAAGTTTTTGACGGCACAACATAAATATGGTTGGATCCTTTCAGTGTAGGGAGAACTCCTGGAACCTACAATTTTCAGTGAGGTTGCTACAAAAGGGTTTCTGAGTGAGGAGAACCTGAGGATTAATGTTTAATGTAAAAAAAAAAAAAAAAAAAAGATATAGACATTAACTACTTATGTGACCTATATTTTGATATATATGTATGAATACGGTGCTGACGTTGGCTACTCCAAGCACAATGAAATGAATGGGCTGATCCTCCTCTTGATTAGTTACAGATTGTGCTGTTGTGATCCATAGGTTTTATTATTATTATTACTTATTTAAAGTTTTTATTGTGGATTGAGTGAAAGTTTATAGGGCATATCATCAGTTTTACATTCAACAAATCA
>NW_006408549.1:6067912-6074990 GCF_000296735.1 Chrysochloris asiatica
TTGAGGTTCGCAGCCTGACTTGTAACCACTACCGATTAGTCACAAAAACCTATCACAAAGAAACAGTAATTTTTTTTAAGCTTTTTTAGTTTTGTTTTAAATGTTTTATTGTGAATTATGTGATAGTTTACATGGAAGAACATTAGCTTTACATTCATCCTATCGTATATATTGTCTCATTGCCATGGTTACAATCACCTCCATGCATCATCAACCAACTGCCCCGCCCTCCCCTGGTTGTTAGCACACAGCCCCTCTCCCTCTTTGGGTCTAGAGTCCCCAGCCACTCCATCTCTCCATGTCATCATCTCTGCCTCCATCTCAGGTGTCACTGAAGAAACAATAATTTAAATGGAGAAAGGTCTAAGAAAAAACTCAAAACTTAATAAAACAACAGGAGTCCATAACTAGATCCAACTATCTATGAAAACTTAATGTGTGATTTGTTGTTGTGATTGTTGTTAGGTGCCATCAAGTTGGTTCCGACCCATAGCAACCCTGTATAAGGTTTCCAAGGAGCAGGCTGGTGAGCTTGAACCACTGTCCTTGCAAATCAAACTGACTTTGTAGTTCAGAGCATTGACCCACAGTGCCATACCAGGACTCCAGTAATATGTGATGAGATCTCTAAAATAAACAAATTGTAATATGATTTCATATAAAATATGTTAAATGTACCTATATAAGTATAATGAGATCTGGTGGCACTGTGGGTTAAGCATGGGACTGCTAACCACAAGGTTGATGATTCAAATCCACCAGCCACTCAGAGGGAGAAAGATGAGGCTTTCTGCTCTTATAAAGATTTACAGGGTTTCTATGAATTGGAAGTAGGTTTTTTGTGTGTATGTATGATATATAGCTCTCTCTGACAGAGGGAGTGAGCATCCGGGCTGGCACTGCTGGTTAATGCACTGGACCACAAAATTGATTTGAACCTCAAGGTCAGTGGTTCAAGCTTACCAGCTGCTCCTCAGTAGCCCTAATCAGGGTCACTATGCATTGGAACTGACTCCACGGCACTTAACAATACTTAACAACTATATATATAGTTCTGATTTGGCAGTATAGAATAAGCATTGGAGCCCAAGGTCAGTTTGAATTGCAAGTAATGAAGATATAGAAAACAATGATGTATTTTTTGCCCACCAATTAGGCAAAGAGGAAAACTAATGCTGATGAGGTTGTGGGGAACGAAGGTCTACAACAAACTGTTGGGTCCTCTGACTTCTCTGATGGACACCCATGTTGTTTTCACCTGCTGCAGAGTCAGTTTGGACTCATAGTGACCCTGGATAGGGTTTCTGAGACTGTAAATCTTTACAGGGGCAGAAAGCCTCATGTTTCTGTTGTGGAGTGGCTGACTGGTAGATCTGACTGCTGACTTTGCAGTTAGCAGTCCAACATGTAATCCACTATACCCCCATGATTTCTTGTTGTTCTTGTTAAGTGCCATCGAGTCCGTTCTAACCCATAGCAACCCTGTATAGGGTTTCCGAGGAGCAGTTGATGAGCTTGAACTGCCAACCTTGTGGCTCAAACAACTTTGCTGTCCAGGCATTAATGCACAGCACCATACCAGCCCTCCACCAGGGTTCCTTAGTTGCCTCTATTTCCTTCACACTCCACATCTGGTCCATCTTCAATTCTGTGATCTCTACTTTGAAATACACATTTATAAACCTCCCTATTATTGGTGTCTCTAGTTCAAGCTACCCTAACTCTTGTCTGGATTACTGCAATGCAGCACTTCTAACCGAACCCTGTTTCCCATTGTCCATTTTCCTACCACACCATTCTGCAATGTGAAAGGCTTCCCATCATGGTTAGAGTAGAATCCCAAATCCTTCGATTGCTCTCAAAAGCCCCTGTGATCTGTTGTTGTGGGCCACTGAGTGAATTCTGAGTAGAACTTCCCCATAGGTTATAATCTTCACATGAGCAGAATCCCTGGTCTCTTCTCTCTGAGTGGCAGCTGGGTGGTTTGAACAGCTAACTTTTGGTTAGCAACTGAGTGCTTAGCCATTGTGTCACCAAAGCTCATTGGCCCCTCTCTCCCTTCTCCATATTTGCCCTTTGCCTACTTACTCTGCATCAACCTTACTAGCTTCACAAGTCTTCAAACTCCCTAGGCTCAGTCCTGTCTCTATGACTTAGACTTTTCACTTGAAGCACAGTCTCCTAGAAGGGGACTCCATTCAGATATCATGTCTGCAAAGAGGCTTCCTGACCATCCTGACCAAATTACCAGACCTTTTTACTACATCCTTGATTTCTTGATTCTTCAAAGCACTCATCACGCTCTGAAATCATATTATAAATCTAGTCATTTCTGTGTGACTTGCTGGCTCCCTCACAGATGTAAGCAAGCTGCCTGTGGGCAGGGCACTGGTCTAACTGGCTCACCTCTGTGTATTGTCAGAGCCATAAGTACTTGGGGTATGTTAGTAAATGTTAGTTAAGTGAATCAATGAATAGCAACAGTTTTAAACCTACGAATACTCTTTGACCCAGAAATTCTGCTTCCAGGATTTTACAAAAGCAGGCAATGACTGAGCTACAAGAATATTTATTGTACCATTAGGTTAGTACCAAACTGAAACACCAACAATAGGGGATTGATTCATAAACATCTTACAATTATGTTCAATAGTCTATAGTTATTAAGAATATGTGGCAAATACGTTGCTGTTGTTAAGTACTGTGAAGTTGGTTCCATCTCATAGCTCCCTATAAAGGGTTTCCAAGGAGCAGCTGGTGGGTTTGAACCACCAACCTTTCAGTTAGCAGACCAGTGCTTATCCTACAGAGCTGCACCAGGATTCCATATATGTTGTTGATGTGTAAGTTCCATCAAGTCGGTTCCAACTCATAGCGACCCTGTAGAGAATTTTCAAGGGTGTAAATCCTTGTAGGGGCAGAAAGCCTTATCCTTCTCTCACAGAGTTACTTGTGGGCTTGAACCACCAGCTGTATGATCTGGAGTCCAGTGTGTACTGTTCAGAGTTGCTTAGCTCCCCATTATGGTAATAGGTCATTTAAAAAACAATATACATCTTATGGTATAATCAGAGAATAATTAGAAAGGTACACAGTTGGCCAATATGATCAAGAGCCAATGGTACTGAAGGAAGTTGTCCAAGGTACCCTGTTCTTTGCTAGTATCTTTAATGCACCTTGGACTTCTTTCTTCAGGATCATTGGCTCTTGATCATATGTTACCTCTTGAACAAGTCATCGGGAATTGATGGAATACAAATGGAAAGATTTCACCAAACTGATGTGGCACTGGAATCACTCACTCATCTATGCCAAGAGATTTTGAAGAAAAGTACTTGGGCAACTGATTAGAAGAGATCCATATCTGTGCCCATTCCAAAGAGAGGTGACCCAACAGAATGTAGAAATCATTGGACAATATCATTAATATCACATGCAAGTAAAATTTTGCTAATGATAATTTAAAAACAGCTGCAAGAATACATTGACAAGGAACTGCCAGAGATTCAAGGCAGATTCAGATGAGGATGTGGAATGGGAGATATTACTGTTGATGTCAGATAGATCTTGACTGAAAGAAGAGAATGCCAGAAAGATTTTGACCTATGTTTTATTGATTATGCAAAGGCTTTCGACTATGTGGGTCATGACAGGTTATGAACAACATTGTAGAGAATGAGTATTCTAGAACACTTAATTCTGTTCATGAAGAACCTGTACATAGACTAAGAAGCAGTCATTCTAACACAATAAGGGGACACTGCCTGGTTTAAAATCAGGAAAGGTGTGCAACAGGGTTGTAAACTTTCACCACACAACCATGAACAAGTAATTCGAGAAGCTGGACTATAAGAAGAAGAATGTGGAATCAGGATTGGAGTAACACCCATTAGCAACCTATAATATGCAGATGGTGTATTGTTTACTAAAAGCCAAAAGGACTTAAAATATTTACTGATGAAGATCAAAGACCACAGTCTTCAGTATGGGTTGTATCTCAGTGTAAAAAAAACCCAAAAAATGAAACAAAAATCCTCACACTGGACCAATAAACAACGTGATGATAAATAGAGAAAAGATTGAAGTTATCCAAGACTTCATTTTGCTAGGATCCACCATCAACACTCATGGAAGCAACAGTTAAGAAATCAAATGACATGTTGCACCAAAGCAAAAATGCCAATTTGAGGACTAAGGTGTGCCTGACCCAAGCTACCATATTATCAGTAGCCTCATATGCACGTGAAAGTTGGACAATGAATAAGCAGAATTGATTCATTTGAGTTACAATGTTGGAGAAGAATATTAAAATTATGATGACTGCTAAAAGACCAAACAAATCTGTGTTGGAAGAAGTACAACCAGAATGCTCCTTAGCAGCCAAGGTGACCAGACTTCATTTCTCATACTTTGGACATATTATCAGAAGGACATCATGCTTGGTAAAGAGGAAGGTCAGTGAAAAAGAAGAATCCCCAATGAGATGCATTGGCACAGTGTCAGCAGCAATGTGCTCATGTGTAACAACAATTTTGAGGTTGGCGCAAGACAGTATTTCGTTTTGTGCATAAGGTAGCTATGAGTGGAACCAACTTGATAGCAGTTAACAACAACAACAACAACAGTTTGCCAGAACTTTAAGAATGGCGTTATGCAGTCAATTGGGTCTCCCCAAAATATGTGTCAACTTGGCTGGGCCGTACATTTTTGAGGTTTGGCACTTATGTAATGATGGGATATGACATGATGGTCCCTCATGATGTGATCTGATGAGATAGACCAATTAGAGGATTAAGAGTGGAATTCATCACCCACAATCCTATCACAGCTCTGATCTGATGAAAAGGGAGTTTCCTGGGGTGTGTTGTTGTTGTTGTTGTTAGGTGCCATCAAGCTGGTACCGACCCATAGCGAACTTATGCACAGCAGAACGAAACACTGCCTGATCCTGGGCCAACCTCACTACTGTTGCCACGCTTGAGTCCATTGATGCTGCCACTTGGCACATCCATCTCGTTGGGGGTCTTTCTCTTTTTCTCTGAACCTCCACCTTACCAAATGATATCCTTCTCCATGGGGTGTGGCTCGTAACATTTGTAACTTACAAAAGGTAAAAGGAAAGAGAAGTGAGAAGAGATCACACTAACATCAAGAAAGAAGAGCCTAGAGTAGAGAATAGCTCCTAGATCCAGGGAAAGAGTGCTGCCAAGATACGTGGAGAGCTCCAAGGAATGAAGACATGTGGAGAGCTCCAAGGAATGAAGACATGTGGAGAGCTCCAAGGAATGCTTGGCCTACACAGGATGAAAGGAGACCAGAACTTGTCTCCAGAAGTGGTGCTCTGAATTCAGACTTCTAGCCTCCTAAACTGTGAGGGAATAATTTCATCCATTTGTGGTATTTCTGTTATAGCCACATTAAATAACTAAAACAGTGGTTATGTCTAAGCATGGGATTGCAGTTCATTTGATTTACTTCTTTACATTTTTCAAGTTTCTATAATAATAATAGGACTTTCTAAACATAAGAAAAATTAGTAAAATGTCTGTATTGCTGGTCTCTGTATTAAAGAACATATTTCTTAAAGTGATCTAGACAGGAGCTGATTTTTTTCTTTTTCTTTTTTTTTTTTCAGTTTCTCTTACAGAAAACTGAGTTTGTGTTTTGTTTTGAAGTGGGGTGTTAAGGATCTTGGGGGTAGATCACATTGCTTAGTGCCATGGCTTCTAAAGAGTCAGCTGACTGTAGGGGGCCAACACTTTGTGCCTTCTTCTCTAGTAGGGAATGCTTTGCAACCTTAAATACGTTGTTCAGACATGTTCAGACAATCGGGAGAAGGCAGAGAGGTTGTTGTTAAGTACCGTAGAGTCGGTTCTGTCTCACAGTGTCCCTATAGAGGGTTTCCAAGGAGTGGCTGGTGAGTTTGAAGCACTGACTTTGCAATTCAAACCGGCCTTGCAGTCAAGTGCTTATCCTAACAGCAGCACATCAGGACCCCAAGACAGAATGGGACTGCTACATTTTTAGTTTCTAAGAGCTCATATTCAGAATTCTTGTTCTAGAGATTTTAGTGTTGTGGTTTCCTGCCATGGTTGGGCATCTTAATGGATTGCTCCACATTATCTGAGGAGCCCTGGTTTGCAGTGGTGAGGCGCTCAGCTGTGAACCCACCAGCTGCTCTGTGGAAGAAAGATGTGGCATTTGCTTCCATAAAGCTTACAACTTTGGAGAGTCTATGGGGCAGAGTCTGTCCTATCTGGTCACTTTGACTCAGTGTCAACTCAATGGCAATTTTTTTTCACCCCTGTATAATGTAGTCTCCCATGTGTGTGATATTCCTCATTGACCAACAGTGAGAGAGCTGGGGAGAGAGTGGGCAACATTTTACTAAGCCAGTTAGAAGATGCAGGAAGTCTCATACTTTGAGGGACAGAAGATGGAATGAAAGAAGAATTCAGTGTAGGGAAGAAAAAGGAGTCTCTTGTCCTCTAGAAATAAGAAACTAGAGATGATTTATCTTAATGTGAAACTGATCACAAACTCAGCCCAAGTAGATTGATGTTGAATTGAATTTAAAACCACAGATCTTTTTTTAACATCCCTAAAATTCATGCTGATGTTAACCTGCAAGTGTTTTGGAGACGTTCCCAATAGATTTAGGTGATGAATACATTGTTTTCATAGTTTAAATTTGCTCTGTGGATGCTACACAATGACAGAAATTTAGAAATAGCTAATAGCTATAAACCTGGGGCACATTTGTAAAATTTGTAAGTAGGAAAAAAGAATAATGGTGTAATTTCTCATGAAATTATGGCCTTAGGTAGTAGACAGTAGCCTCTATTTACATGAAAACATGTAAATGTTTATACATGTTTTCTTGTAAATTGCTATGCTGTATGTTAACTTATTTTTTGTTGAGTGTATTTCTGATCATAGATTGCAACAGGAATTCTTTTCTCAAAGACTGTGGTTTTGTAATAGGATTGACACTTTTTTTTTTTTAAATTTATTTTAAGGTTTTTATTGTGGATTGAGTGAAAGTTTACAGGGCACATCATCAGTTTCACATTCAACA
>NW_006408549.1:6078240-6080335 GCF_000296735.1 Chrysochloris asiatica
CCATCTTGTTGGTTCTCCAGGACTGACACTTGAGTCTAGATGAGGACTGAGAGTTTGAACTGAGGATATAAATGCAGTAATGGGAAATTGGAACAGACGTCAAGAGACATTAAGGAGGGAAAAGCAGCAGAGGACTATGTGAGGGTGAAGTCTTGCAGGACTCCCATAGTTCTGACATGGGGTGGTAGTGATGCTCTTAACCTCGGTAAGGAACAAAGATTTTTGCATGTTTCTTTTATGGGGAGATACAAGATCTCTTTTGGATTTATAGACTTTGATATGTCCAGGTCGGGATGTTCAGTTGGCAATTGGAAATATGCACTCAAAGGACAGGAGGTATCTAGACTGGGAATAAATACTTGAGAGGGTGAGAATGTAAGTAAAGTCATGGGATGAATGACATTGCCCAGGAAGATTGGAGAAAAGACTGAAGTTTTCAAAGACTTGATTTTGCTCAGCTCAACCAACAACACTCATAGAAGCAGAAGTCAAAAAATCAAACATATTGCAATAGACAAATCTGCTGCAAGAGACCTCTTTAAAGTGTTGAAGAACAAAGTTGTCAGTTTGAGGACAATGATGTGCCTGACTCAACCCATGGTATTTTTAATAACCTCAAAAGTGTGTGAAAATTGGACAGTGAAAAAGGAAGACCTCATAAGAATTGAGACATTTGAGATATGGTATTGGAGGAGAATATGAAAAGTACCATGGACTTCCTAAAGAACAAACAAATCCGTGTTGGAAGAAGTACAGCCAGAATGTTCTCTGAAAGCCAAGATAGTCAGACTTTGTCTCTCATACTTTGGACATATTGTCTATGAAGAAGGATATCATGTTTGGTAAAATGGAGGGTCAGAGAAGAAGAGGAAGCCCCCTAATGAGATGGATTGTTACAGTGGCAGTGGTGAAGGGCTCAAATGTAGTAACTATTGTGAGGTTGGTGCCGGACCAGGCTGTGTTTCCTTCTGTTGTGCGTAGGGTCACTATGTGTCTGTACTGAGTAGATGGTACGTAACAACAACAACAACAACAACAACAACAACAAGATTTTGTAAACTGAGAAGAGAATAAGGTCAAGGTTGGGCTCTGAAGAACGTTAACATTTAAGGGATGAGCTGAAGAGTGAGGGAGGATGGCAGTGGTGGTGATATGCTGTGGAGTTGGTTCCGACTCATAGTGACCCGGTATAGGGTTTCCGAAGCTATAAATCTTTACGGCAGCAGAAAGCCTTATCATTCTCCTGTGGAGCAGCTGGTAGTTTCTAACTGCTGATCTTCTATTAGAGCCCGACTCCTAACCACTATGCTACCAGAGCTTCTTGAGGGAGGATGAGAAGAGGCTAATTGATGATGTTCTGGATGAGTCTCATATTGAATTGTCCTGTTGATTATTGCCTAGACCATCCTTCTTGCCTTTTCTCTTTCACCTCCTCTTCCCATTCCCATTATCTTCTCCTCATTGTCCTTATAGTCTTCTTCCACCACGTTTTCTTTCTCTTTTACCCATCTTTCTTCTCTTCCTTTTTTTCCTTCTTCCTCATATCCCCCCAGTACTTGAATATTCCAAAATAAAATCTCACGATACTGTATTAGCATTTATTTGGTTGAATTGTGTCCCTCCAAAATGTGTTGTAAACTCTAACCCCTATATCTGTGGTTATAATCCCAGTTGGTAATGGACTTTGTTATGTTACTGAGACTTTTAGTATTAAACTAATTTTAATCTCTTTTGAAATATAAAAGAGATTCAACAAGCAAATGAGCAAGTAAAGATGGGGGTGAAATAGATGTCGCATGAAGACTGCCCAAAAATAGAAGCTCACAAGACACAAGGACCTTCCCCTAGAGGCAGATTTCTAGGCTCCTAAACTGTGATAGCGTAGTGGTTATGAATTGGGCTGTGAATTGCAAGGTTAGCAGTTTGAAACTACCAGCTGTTCTGTGGGAGAAAGAAGAGGCTTTCTGCTCCCGTTAAGATTTACAGCCTTGGATACCCTGTACAGGGTCATTATGAGTCAGAACCGACTCCACGGCACATAACAACAACAACAAACTGTGATGGCCAGACTTCTTCTCTCATACTTCAGACATAT
>NW_006408549.1:6084915-6087569 GCF_000296735.1 Chrysochloris asiatica
GTTGGTCTGCTTGTCCTTTCAAGTGGGAATTTCCCATTTCTGGAGATCTGGATGTGGTTCAGGCTTCCACCTATAGTCTTATGTATTGCAGAGGCTCCGCAGGAAGCCTCTTTCACTGGGCACGTTGTAGCCCCCATGCTATTTTCAATAACCTCATATGGATGTGAAAGCTGGACAGTGAATAAGGAAGACCGTAGAATAATTGATGCTTTTGAGTTATGGTGTTGGAGGAGAATATTGAAAGTGCCACCATGGGCTTCCAAAAGAACCAACAGATCTGTGTTGGAAGAAGTGCAGCCAGAGTGCTCCTTGGAGGCCAGGACAGTCAAACTTCGTCTCTCATACTTCAGACATATTGTCAGAAGAGACCAGTCACTGGAGAAGGATATTATGTTTGGGAAGGTGGAGGATTAGAGATACAGAGGAAGAACTCCAGTGAGATGGATTGGCTAAGTGGCAGCATCAATGGGCTCAAGTGTGGCAACAATTGTGAGGTTTCCCCAGGATCGGACAGTGTTTTGTTCTGCTGTGCATAAGGTCGCTATGAGTCGGTACCAACTCGATGGCACTTAACAACTACAACAACAACAACAGAACAGGGGTAATGGGAAGGGGAAGACATTGCTGATGGAGAAGTCTGTGGCTGTAGGAGGGGAGCATCCTAGAGAAGCTGAGTATTTGATACAGAATCCCCACCCTGCATTGAGTATTTGATAGAGAATCCCCACATTTCGCTGAAGATATTTCTGACTCATGGCAACTCCATGTGTATTGGGGTAGCACTGTTCTCCATAAATGTTTCAGTGGCTGAATTTTGGGAAGTAGATAGATGCCTCTGGGTATATGTGAACATTCAACATTTTCATTTTCCATGGAGCATGTGAACCTTTTGCACCACAGTCTTGGAAGGGCAGATCTAGAGGAATACAAACTTGCCTCTTTGCCTTCTCACTTTTCTAATGCTGATATTTTTGCTTATTGACAAACCCAATCAGAAGCTAGAGGGCAAGGGCACCAGGTGGGGTACAGTCCCTGGGATTGGTTCAGAAATGAGTGGATCTGTAGAGGAAGCAGTAGGGAGCTGACAGAGGTGACTTGTATGTTATAAATAAAGATTCTAACTTTCCATTGAAGACCAGAGGAGAATTTTAAGTAGGCCAATCAATGACTCCAAACTTTTCTATAATTTGGTTTCCACACCCATTTTCTACACTAACTTAGTCTCAGATGGTGACGATATCAGGTACTCTCCATCTCCCCCATATTTTCTATTCACTCTCTCAGGACCTCTCAGAACTGACTCAATGGCACTTAACAATAACAATAATGTCTTAATGTACTGTCTCTTTTAGATAACATTTAGATTTATTGAGAGCCTTGTGTACTTACATGAGTTATCTATTGCTACAATGATGTCATGTTACAAATCATTCACAAATTCAGGGGCTTCCAAAGATAACCATTTATTTAGCTCAGGAGTCTGTAATTGGTGAATTACGTTGAGAAGTTGTTCTGTTTCAATTGTGCTTGCTCTGGGGGTCTTGTTGGCTGAACTCACACTTCGGCAGTTACTCTGGCTGTGAACTGGATGTTGTTGCAGCGGTTTTCCCTATGTTTCTCCCACTGCTCTGGCAGGCTGGATCTCAGTACAGTGGCCCAGGTGCACAAAGAGAACCTGAAACGTGCGCAAACTCTTTTCCATGTTTTTGTTGGGTCAGAACTGCCAATAATAATCTATTGTTCAGAGCAAATTTTGTGACTAAATAAATTCCACCTTTTGATGGGAGGAACTTGAAAATCACATGACAAATGACATGGATGGAGGGATGAATAAAGGGTGCTATTAATATAATGCAGCAGAGTTCTGGTGTGGCACTGTAGGATAAGCACTGGACTGCTAACTGCAAGGTCTGTACTTGAAACCCACCAGCTACTCCTCAGAAACTCTATACAGGGTTGCTATGAATCAGATCGACTTGATGGCACTTAACAATAACAACAATAACAACAACAACAACCTTAATGCATTGGGGTCCTGGTGTGGTGCTGCAAGATAAGCACTGGACTACTAATCACAAAATTGGCCATTTAAACTCACCAATGGCTATGCAGAAACCCTGAACAGGATTATTATGAGTCAGAACTGACCCAGTGGTACTCAACAACAACAATTAATACAATCAGTCTGGCAATAATTGTTGGGTGCCTTAACCCCAACAATGAAGATTTATTTATTTATCAAAGGATTTTTTTTTTTGTTAGTATCATTCACTAAAATGTAAGCTCTGCTAGAGCAGATAGGCATTTTCATTGCTGTACCTCCACTGACTAGCATAATTTTCATTGACACTGTAAATCAATGCCGCTGTGTTAACTTGTGACTCACTAAGTCCCCATAAAGGATCTCCGGTAGCGTAGTGGTTATGAGTTGGGCTGCTAATGTCAAGGTCAGTCGTTCGAAACTACAAACCATTATGCAGGAGAAAGATAAGGCTTTCTGCTCCCGCCCATAAAAATTTACAGACTTGGAAACCCTATACAGGGTCTCTATGTGTTGGAACCAACTCCATGGCACACCAACACTAATACCAAGTCCCCATAAGGAGCACTGGTGCTGTGGTGGGTTATGGGTTGGGCTGCTAACCTCAAGGTCA
>NW_006408549.1:6087669-6093269 GCF_000296735.1 Chrysochloris asiatica
ACTCGATGGCACCTGACAACAACAACAACAACAACAAACTGTGAGACAGTAAATTTGTTTGTTAAAGCCATTCATATTTGGTAATTCTATTATAGCAACACTAAATAACTAAGACAGCTACTTAACATATTTTTTCCGATCAGTCTTCGAATCCTTATATAGACAAAGCACCATTTGCTTACTAATAGTGAGAAAACGAACATTAATGGGACATTTATTATGTGCCATGAATTATCTCATTGGAATCTCCCCAAAGCCTATGGGAAGTTACTGTTTACATCCTCATTTTTACAGATGATGAAACAAAGGCTTAGAAAGGTTGCAGGATTTTGCAAAAGAAGTCACACAACCAGGTTCAAATACACGTCTTGTGTCTTGTGCCCTTCCCCATTTCCTTTCTCTTGCTCTTCCTGGTAATTCTAATGCTGTGATGGTGTATATCTTTTTGTACCCAACATCACTTTGAATCCTTCAAGTCTTTCCAACCTGGGGAAACAGTACCCTAAGGATTCTTTACCCAGTGGCTTCAGTGAGACTTGCTGGACTTGTTCCAACTTTTCAACCTCTTCCTCAGAATCCCTGTAGCTTCACAAATGGAACCTCAATTCCTGGCTTCGGCATGGTTCTAGATTCCTCTCTCAATGGCTGATTTTACCACCAAGTCAGGTGACCGCATGCCTAATGAATACTACTAGTACTAACACATGTATGTCTTTATTATGTGTCAGGCATGCACTAGCTCATTCTCACCTCACAGCAGCCCTGAGGATGATCAGCAGGCCTTCTGTATTCAGGCAGCAATTATTCTGCATTTGGGCCTCCCCTTGGTTGGCTTCCAGGTGTCCCACATAAGGTCAGGCTCCTACTAAGCTGGATCCCAGTTCCATCTGGTCTCCCTTCTGTTGGCAGCTAAGACTTTCTCTCTCTACTCGGCTCTCCTGCTTAACCCCCGAGCATGTGGTCTCTCAACCCTGGGACTTTTGCCCTCTTTTTCTCTGACTTCCAATACTTTTAAAAATAAACACCCCAAAATCTGCCTTAACAAGTTTCTAACAATGCTACAACAGAGCATTAGTATGCCTCACTGTAGTAAACATAGCAATAAACAGAGACATCCTCTTCTCTGGCACAGACTGTTGAGTAGGCAGGGCTGTGCCAGCAAACCTCTCATCCCAGTGCTCCAGAGGCAAACATTTCCAGAAGAGCTGACTTTTCTATTTATGTGCTTGGTTTCTTTGATGGTGACAAACTGGGCAATCTCTCAGTCTTCTCTTGATCTGGGATAGGGTTGGGGGCGGGGCATAAGTCTCTCCTCTTAACTCCCAGCTTCCTGTCTCCAAAACTGGACTCTCCCATCTCTGAAACGAACAGGCATGTACTGAGTTTGCATAGCACAGTGTTAGCATGCTGTATCTTCCTTTTGCAGCAAATTTATTCCATGACGGAAATGAAAAGTGCTATTTTTATGTAACAGTTGCACTAATTCCTAAGACAAAACCTGACTTTTAAAATGACAGGAGACTCCAGGTTTGGCGCTGTGAGACAGGTTTTGGGTTGCTAATAGAAAGTTTGACGGTTCAAAATCATCAGCCCCTTTGTGGGAAAACGAAGGGACCATCTGCGTCTTTAGAGATCTGCACTCATTGTGAGTCAGAACTGACTTGATGGCAGTGAGTTCAGTTTTTCCTCTTGGCTTTGGTGGTGCAATAGTTAAGTGCTGAGTCACTAATAGAAAAGGTAGGGGTTTGAAGCCACCCAGAAGCTCCTTAGGAGAAAAACCTGGTAATATGCCCTCTTAAATGTTACAGTCTAGACAACACTACAGGGCAGTTTTACACTGTCATATAGGGTTTCTCTGAGTCAAAAATCAACTTGGTAGCACCCAACAACTTGTTAAGTGCTGTTGACTCAGTTCTAACTCAAAGTGACCTTATGGAGGGTTTCTGAGGAGCTGTAGGTGGGTTTGAACTGCTAATCTTGCAGTTAGATGTCTGATGCTTTTGCCACTGTGACACAACAACTTATTGCTGTTGTTGTTATGTGCCGTGGAGTAGGTTCCGACTCATAGAGACCCTGTACAAGGTTTCCGAGGCTGTAAATCTTTACGGGAGCAGAAAGCCTCATCTTTCTCCCGCGGAGCAGGTGGTAGTTTCGAACTGCTGACCGTGCTTATTAGGCGCTCAGAAAACCCTTCTTTCTTCTTCTCTCCCTTTTTACTTCCTTCCTTAATGTTTAAGGTTTTAGCTCTTATTTTCTGTCCTAGCGTAGTCTTCTCTTTAGGAGGACAATTTGCCATCAGCATTTTCCAAGTGTAAATGCATTTGGGAATTGTATAACTGCCTTACACTCTTAGGATCCAAGAGACCACAGAAATCTAACTTTTTCCCTCAAAGGTGGGTAAGTTGATTAGGTCACAGCACAGGCTGGGGCAGAGCTGGTCCAGAACCTAAGACTCTTGACTCCTGGTCTAGAGATCTCAACAGTGTAGGAAGAATTGTTAAAGAGGATTTAACCCAAGGCCTTTCAGCCAGCTCTCACTTCAGGAACAAGTTGAGATTTGCAGGTCATCTGTTCTTGGTGTTAGAGGAACAAGGTTGTGGTGATGATAGGACACATTCTCTCCAGATTAGTAGACGAGCTTTCTGGAAATAAATGCCAGAGCTGGAGGGTGGCTCATTCCAAACTGCAGCAACCAGTGCCCATGAGGCCCAGGGATTCAATTCTAGCCCAAACCAAGGCCAGCTGCTCCAGGGGAAGGAACAATTTGTTCTTTTCTGCCTCATCTGGAGAGCTGGGCATGTCCTGAGGCAGGACGCTGCTGGTACCACAGCTGCTTTCCTGAGAGGGAGGAAATGTTGAGAGCCTCCACGTTCCTGCATCCTCGTCCTCCTTGGCAACATATTAAGGTATTTATCTCAATGATTACAAAGGAGATTGATATTATAAAAGTGATTTCTTCAATTCTATGGACAAATATAGATCCTTCCTTCACGTAAACTATTGGTACATGGACCATTGACCCAGAACAATCCAGAAAACAGCTATGCCAGAAAATTTTGAATCTCTTCTGTTATTTAACAAATACATCAGAGAACAGCTCCAAGGCAAATTTGTATGAGAGGAGTTGGGGAAATATGAAAGAAAGACATAGTCCATGCCCTCAAGTATCTATCTGACACCTAATGGGGGCGGGGGGGAGGGGGCAGTTATACCGTGAAACCAGTAACAGCTGGAACTCGATAGGACTGTCTTGTTTTTCTAACTCTCGCCAAGTGTTCTGTCTCTGAGAGGGTACAGTTTTCCCACTTTTCTATTGCTCTTTATTTAATGAAAAATATTTGTGTTTGCCTTACCTAGGTTCTGGCCTTTTGCAGGTTTTACTGTATTTGTTTTCTTTGTATGCTATAACAAGTTACCACAAATTCAGTGACTTAAATTTTGCTTGGGACAATAGATTATTATTGGAAGTTCTGACACTGTAGAAACATGGAAGAAAGTTTGCACACATTATTTTAATTCTGAAAGTAAGAAATCTGAAATGGGTTTCACAGGACTAAAATCAAGGTGTTAGCAGGGCTGTGTTGTTCTTTTCTGGATGATCTAGGGGAGAATTTGGTTTTTGCCTTTTCCAGCTTTTAGAGGTCACCTCCATTCCTTGGTTCATGACCTCTTGCCATCCTCAAAGCCAGCAATGGTTGGTTGAGTGTTTCTCACAATTTCATTTCTCCAGTTGTGACTCTTCTAACAATATATCCTCCATGTAAGGACCCCTTTGATTTGTACCCAACACGATAGTTCAGGATAATCTCCCCATTTTAAGGTGAGCTGACTAATACCCTCAATTTCACTTGAAGCTTTAAGGCTCCCTTGCTATGTAATGTGACATAGTCACCTGTTCTGAGGTTTAGGATGTAGACATTTTTGGGGGGCATCATTCTGCCTACTAAAAGGATTTAGACATGGTTGTAGACAACAGTGAAATACTAGGATTAGTGTTCTGATAGAGGGGATGGGAGGCTGTTATGGGACTGTATAGGAATAAGCATATGAGGGAATGACACGGTGGTGAGTCAACAGCCAGGAAAGTCTCCCTGGAAAAGGTGATATTTGAGTTCAGAGTTTTAGCCTGTGGGTGAGTTTCCTGACAAGGAAAGAGGGAAAATACTTGCACAAATGGCATGTGATTCACCTATAAATTCACAAGGAAGGAGGGGCATCACCATCACCAGTCCAATGCTGAATCCATAAGGCAGAGATCAGACATGACTCTGTCCTCCAAACTTCTCCATCTGTTCTGACACCAACCCTTCCTCCCCTGTCTCTCTCTACTTCTCTGCTAGGTCTGATGATCCATTGCAGTGACCACACAGTGCTCACAGACAGTATTTATAATTATGTACTTTATCAGGGAAATTAACAAAGTCCTGGTGTGGCATTGTAGAATAAGAACTGGACCACAAGATCAGTTTGAACTGCAAGGTCGACAGTTCAAATCCACCAGCTCCTCCTTGGAAACCCTAAACGGGGTCGTTATGAGTTGGAACTGACTCAATGACATGTAACAACAACAACAACCACAAGGGAAGCAAGCAGGGTGTAAGTCAGGATCAGAAACAATGCAGGATACAGAAGTTCTCCAGTCAGGAGTGCCTCCTCAAAGCTATACTGCAGGTAAAACTCTCTGGTCCTTGGCTTCCCAGCCACATGGACCTTTGACCTCTGCCTCAGCCTATGAACTGGGAAGTCTGCAGTTATGTTTCTCAGTGCCCCTGCCTCTGCTGTACTGTTGCTCTGCACGGTATCTCTAGGCCAAAATGATGTGCTCCCCTCAGGACTCTCCTTCCTGATGGTCCTGGAGTCATCTGTTCCTCGTAGTCCAGTACTTTATCCTGTAACGCCACACCTGGATCTTTATAAGTGTTTGGAATAGTGAGGTCAAAATATTTTCAAGTTGTGTTTGAATTGCATTTTTAAATTTGTGCTTTGGTTCCTGTGATGTATCTGAATTTGACTTTGCACAATAATCCCTTCACTGGAACCCTAGGTTTCAGGCCACCTGGAGGATTTTCACAACGTCCTCATGGTGCAGTAAGTAGATTAAGCACTGAGCTGTTAACCACCAGTTGTCCTGCAACAGAAAGATGAGGCTGGCTGCTTCCGTAAAGATTTAGTAACTTGTTGTTAGGTGCTGTTGCGTTGGTTCTGACTCATAGGGACTGTGTGTACAACAGAACGAAACACTGCTCACAACTATCCTTGCATTTGTTTGAATTCCTAAAATTACATGGTGTTAAAATAAAAATGGTATTAAGCCAGCATTGAAGTTCACTTAATGAATGAGTTGCACGATGGGCTACATTTCTGACTAGAAAGTAAAAAATGCTCCAAAAAAGAAAATTTTTCTGTGGATTCTTATACATCAGTTTATTACTAGTAATTATACATTGTCTTGGAAACAAGGCCAGAATACTGTTTACGTAATCACTCCTGGACATGCAAGGACTCCTTTTAAGTCTAGCAGTATGGCAAAACTAATCATCCCTGCATTAGTGTCTCATACACCCTATTTCTGTGGTTGCATCCAGTGTTTGGTGGGAGTT
>NW_006408549.1:6099207-6108980 GCF_000296735.1 Chrysochloris asiatica
ACAGAAAGACCTGGAAATCTACTTCTGAAAATGCAGCCATTGACAACCCTATGGAGCACCATTCTACTCTAATGCACATCGGGTAGCAAGTCAGTGTCAACATGATGACCACTTATTTAGTCTTCCTTGCCTTCCCGTGCAGTCTGGATACATTGCTGTTTCACTTTCTCTTTTTCAATTTTTGTTGAAGCTGGATGAGCCCTGTCAGAGCATGAATTATAAGGAGATGAGTTTTCCCTCAGTCGACACCTTGTCCAGCCTCATCAGTCTCCATTAGGGGATGGGACGTTGACTCAGTGTGTATCTTGACAGATGACATCACTGAACTAGAGTGTGTGTGGTGCCCCTTTCTTAAAAGGGAAGAATTAGATGGAGACTTGCTTGGAGGGAGTCCCTCAATCTATGCCCAATGTGGCCCAGAGGAGTTGGAGTTGATTGCTTGGGACGGCTTCATTCACAGAGGAAGCGCCAAGACTTGTACATACTGGAGAACCCACCAGGACCCTTCTGAGTGGTGAGTGAAGGCTGAAGACAGATGGGGCAGGGGTCCTTTCATGTGACCTTCCCTGAGGCTCTGTAAGCAGTTCTTGTGCATTCCTTGTAGGCAGATGCTAAATTCCCTTCATTAGCAAGTTTCCCAGTGATCTAATTTTATTGGTTCCTTAGGAGTTCCTCTCTAGCTTGTTGGGTCTCTAGTCATCTAACATGCGGTATCTTGAGTAAATTCACCTACCTCATTATGCGTGATCCCTCTTCTAGGCCATTTAGCCCTTCTCCCAGCTCCTAATAAATAAATACTGATTCTAAGACTAAAACCCAAGAGGCCATACATTTAATTGCTTTTCATGCTGAGAAAGAATCATTTATTAGCGCTGTGCAAAAGTTTTGTTTTAAAAGTCCAAACCACATGAAACGTCACAAATTCTGAGCCAGAGCTTAACAGAGAAACAGCCAAGTTTCATCTGAACTTTGTTAGGCCTCGTGACCTTTCACAAAACCTCAAAGCAAACATAATTCGGCCCCTGGATAGGCTCAAACTCTGAGTTGAGTGCTGTCGTTTGTTTGGTTTTATAGCAGCTGCTTATATCACAAATCCCCACTTCTGGTTTTAAAAAAAAAGAAAAGGAAGAAAATCATGACATGGCTCCAACCCAGTGTGATGTTCTGTTTTATTTTTGTTTTGTAACATGACTATTAATTGTGAAACTCAAGACTCCTTTGGAAAGCTGGCTCTACAGAACATCTTGGGAGTTTAGAATTGCCTGGTAAATTGGAACTGAGAGATTTAAATAGAATTCAGTGAGAAACCGATTGTAATGAATTTACTGGAATGACAAGAGAAGGAAGAGATAGGAGTGAGTGAGTTAAGGGAGGTCACAGGAGAAGAGTTTTTTTTTTTTTTAAAAAGAAAGATTTGGGCCTAAGGTATTGTCTGGACATAGTGGGCACTTATTAAGAATTTGTTGACTGCCTTCTTCAACATGTATAATCTGTAGTTTCCTGAATTTAATTTTGAAATCCCTGGGAAAGAATTTAAAGCTATCTGTATGACTCAATATCCATCTGGGCCTGCTGGCTGTGGCCTGGTGGAGTCACTCAGGTTTGACAATGAAAGCTGTTATGAAAAGGAGGCTCACCAGGGTCTCATCTTGTTACAATTGTCCTAGAAAGAGTAAGAAGGTAGCAGAAAGGAAGGGGTTTAGACTTTGGATCAGACATGCTCATTGATTTGGGACAGATGCTGAAGGTAGAGACAGACACAAGAACAGGTAATAAAAAGTTGGTCATACAGACGCAACGATATCTCGAATTCTTTTGGTAGCTCAGGTAAACAAAGAAGACCAGAGCAAAAACAGGGTAATCCTTAGGCAGGTGGACACCCAGTCATTTTAGTGGCCAATCCAAGTTAGCTTGGTATTGACAGTCTCACTGGTCTGTAAAAAATTAGTTAGGTACAACCATTACAAACTGTTTGGATTAGGATCACATTAGAAGTTCTTGGATAGAGTGGGCGAAAATGTGGACGAAAACTCAAAATTATAAAAAAACATCCAGTTTACGGGTTGAAAGAGACTGGAGGAACCTGAGATTACGGCCTTTGGTTACCCTTCGGGTCTGGAACTGAATTTACCCTGCGGTTCAATTTCCAGTCAAGCAGTAGATAGGTATCTAGGGGGCCCAACAACACTAGTGAGGCATGCACACCATGGAATGGTTAACCACTCAAGATCAAAAGGGCAGCATTTATCTAAGGACAAAATTCAGAAGGGTTAGCAAAGAAGACTGAATGAAAACAAACATCGTAGAGCGGAAGTGGAGTAACTGACGTTACACGGAGGGGATTGCAATCATTAGAATGAAATAAAGTATATGCTTTGTTGATAATTGGCTCTGTAAACCTTCACTCGATTCACAATAAAATGTTTTAAAAAATGTAGCTTTAGGAGGGGTTGCTTATGGTGGTGTGCAAATAGCAGGAGCAACAGTGGACTTATTTGGGCTTCAGGATGAGAATGTAGTTCTAGTAGTTGGCAGATGCCCACCTACTGCCAGAATTGAGTTCCATAATCCGGTAAACTGATGCTGACTCATCTGTGAATTAGACCAGAACCACTTAAAGCTTCTTTTTCTCCCGTAATCCTCCTCCCTCACCCATGATTGTCCACAGATGTGATTAGGAAAGGCAGGTGTAGGGAGAGGGAAGGAAATAAACTCAGAGAGGGGATCCAGATTAGGTGGGCTCAGTAGGTCACTGTAAGAACAGGGCTCAGTAGGTCACTGTAAGAGCATGCAAGGTAAGGGAGTCTCCAAGGGTGTTACCAGCACTTGGGAACCAGTTCATTCTGGTCTGACACCCTACTGAGAAGTTGCATTTCTAATTCAGATATACTGAGTCAGGATCTACGTTTTACTGGTAAGACCCACCTGGGGATCTGTAAGAATGACAGGAGGATCTTGTTAAGTGTAAAGTTTGACTTAGTATGTATGGGGTTGTTGTTGCTAAGTGCAGTAAAGTAGGTTCCAATTCATAGTGACCTGTATAGGATTTCTGAGCAGTGGCTGCTGGGTTTGAACTGTGGACGTTGTGGTTAGCAGTCCAGTTCTGATTCTACAGTGCCACACCAGGTAGAAATGCAAATTCTCAGGACAGAATGGAATTATAATGAACTTGTGGAAGTCCTGGGTTTTTCTATCTATTCTTCTGTGCTTTACAACCCCTGGTCAAAGACAAATCAAAGAATGATCTACAAGATCAGATTGGATGTCTCCATTAATTGTCGACATTTTAGGGATATATGAACCCAATGCAAATGATTTACCTTGACTCCTTTTTTGCTCCTTGGAAACCCTATACAGGGTCGCTATGAGTTGGAATCGACTTGATGATGGTGCTTAAAAACAACAACCTTTACTGAGCTATTGATCTTATTCTTAATACCAATTCCTTGTATTAGGTGAAATTAGTGGTCATGTAATTTTAAATTATTCACATAGAAAGGAAAGAAAATAATAAATAATATTTTAGCTCTGCTGTTTTGACACTAGTTTAGACTCTCATACTGACTTCATGTGTATTTTATATCTGTGTTTAATAAGTTAAACCAAAACTGATGAATGTTTTACCAAAATTATATCTGTGTTTAATAAGTTAAACCAAAATTGAAATAATGTTTTATTCTTGAGGATCAGTCTAAAGTCAATTTAATTCAACTCAACTCTATGATACATTTCCATAAAAGAGTTAAACAATTTTCATTTTAAAAATGGCTATTTCAGCGAGAGAACAGTCATTAAGATCAGATATTTTGGGGTTGATTTTTTTTTTTTTCCTCAACATTTACACATTGGTACATTCTGTGATGGAGTTTTGTTTTATAAAAATTATTTTTACCTAATTATTTCCCAGGTTAAATTTTATAAAATATATAAGCATTTCATTCTTTCATTCATTTTAAACCATGTATAATTTTAGATACTGTTAGTTTCATTAAAAAATATTTCTAACAAGTCTGCTTCCTACTTGAAATTCTTCATCTATCACATATGTATTACATAGTTTTGTTTTTTTCTTTACCAATAACAAATTTTCAATCATTTCATAAGCATGTGAAAGCAGGACAATTAATACGAGAGCCTGTAGGAGAATTTGGTGCATCTGATTTATAGTGTTGGTGGAGAATATTGGCAGTACCATGGACTACCAGAAGAACAAACAAATCTGTTCTTGGAAGTAGAGTCAGTATTCTTCTTGGAAGCAAGGATGGTTAAGACTTCATCCCTTGTATTCTGAACTTGCTGTCAGGAGCGATCAATCCCTGGAGAAGGACATCATGCTTGGTAAAGCAGATGGGGGTCAGTGGAAAAGAGGAAGACCTCCAACAAGCTGGATTGACACAGTGGCAGCAGCAATTGGCTGAACAGAAACAATTGTTTCTGTTGGCGCAGGGTCAGACCATGTCTCGTTCTATTGTCCATAGTGTATGAGCCAGAACTGACTTGATGGCACCGAGGAACAACAATGATAACAGATTTTACCACATTATTTTAAGCCATGTTAGTTGTAGTCTGTGTTGATTACTTCTTCCAGTAATGTTTAAAAAGAATTAGATACAGGACTGCTAACTGATCCATTTTATTGGAGCAATGGGTAAAAGAAGCATAATTATATGATTCAGATGCAGAACAGAGTCTACAGCAAACCAAAATCAAACCCATCCCTATTGAGACAATTCTGACTCTAAGTGACCTGCAGGTGCACAGTAGAACGGTCCCATAGGGTTTCCAATATAGAATGGTGTTGTGTTCTATTATTCAAAGTTGCAGTGTAAGAACTTAACAGAATTAGAAAGAGACTGTTTTGAGCAATTTAGAAGTCTAAGTTGGAGTTAAGCAAAGAAGTCTGACATGAGTGGAAGACAGACTGTGAATTGTATGGGAAAGTACAGGGATGTGGTATCAGAAGTGCCTCCTCCCCTCACCTTCTGCTTTCTAGCTTGAGAGGCTCAGGGCCATTCAGTTGACTTTCTTGAGGGTAGGTTTTCTCATATAGGAAACCCTGAACACTTCATAGGGGGGTTTTATGGCTTAAGAAGCATACAACTGCTTTGATTAATGTAGTTGTTATTGTGTGCTGTTGAGTCAATTCTGAGTAGTGATACTTTAGGGCAGTGAGAACTGCCCCATAGGGTTTCCTAGGCTGTGATTTTAACAGAAGCAGATTGCTGGTCTTTTGACCTTTTAAATGTCTGGGTAGGTTCAAACCTTGACCTTTTGATTAGAAGCCCAATGTTTAACCACTGCACACCAAGGCTCCTTGACGAATGTAGAAGATGAGGTAAATGGGAGCTATCATTGAGTGATTTATAGAAACTTGGGAAGTACATAGCCTGTCTTTACAAAAGAAGACTCATTGTCCTATCCAGTGCTCTCCCTTTCCTTCCTTTTCATTTCCCACCATCCTCTTCACCCTCCTCCTGAGCTTCCTCCTTCTGACCTGCCATGCCTCATTGAGGATGAGGATTTTGGATTCTTCCCTAAGAGCAGTTTTAATTAGGGTTAAAGATGGATAGAGATTGCCTAAAGATCCTAGGGATGAAGATGGAATTTGGTGGGGAACAGGCAAGAAGCCACTGTGGCTGCATGAGAGGACACCTCACGAGCCCTACTCAGTCCTGAGGATTGTGCCGTGTTGTGTTAGCATTTCATTGGGCAGCGAGAGAGCAAGCTGTTGAATGCATTCCTTTTCTGAAACTTGGACAAGTGGTTAAAAGGTAGGAGGGGAATAAAAAAACAAACTGAGTGTCAGTAAAAATGGATCAACTTGGTTGAACTGTGTGAAGAGTTATGGACAGATAATGGACTATGTAAAAATGGCCAATTCAGTCAACCAAGTTGCAAATATTTGTATTGGAGCAGCAATAGAATCAAGACAGTCCCATTATGGAGAAATCTCTGGTTTGTTGAGTCCTGGAAAGTTTCACAACACAGAAGGAATTATTTTTCAATCATGTTTATGGAGGTAGAACTTATACTCAATAAAGCACATCGATTTTAAGTGATTTGTTTGATGACTGACAACAAATCTATGTGCATATCTAACCACCCGAAAAGGAATCTAGTGAAGCCTTCCAAGGAAGAGTGGACAGAGAGAAAGATGGAGTGGGAGTGGGGTAAGGAGGCCTGGTGCTGCAAGCAATTAAGTGCTTGCCTGCTTATGGAAAGGTTGTTGGTTCAAATCCACCCAGGGGCTCTACAGGAGAAAGACCTGGTGATCCTCTTCTATAAAGATTTATTGGAGGTTGGTAGTGGTGTGCTGTTGAATCAGTTTTGACTCATAGTGATCTTGAATAGAGTTTCTGAAACTGTAAATCTTTATGGGATCAGAAAGCCTCTTCTTTCTCCCACAGAGCAACTGGTAGATTCAAATTACTGACCTTGTAGTTAGCAGCCCAGCTCATAATCCACAACAATACCAGGGATCCTGGTAATCTGTTTCTATAAAAATTACAGCCAAGAAAACCCTCTGCAGTAGTTCTACCCTGCCACATGAAGCCACTATGAGTGGAAATCACCTTGAGGACTCTTGACAGCAGAAACAACAAGGGAGTATACAATGTGAGAAGGAAACTGGGGGGTTGCCAAAGAGGATGGAATACATGAGAAACTTCAGGGGACCCCTCCTGAGGCCGGGAAGCCAAGGGAACCACAGTAGCATTTCTCTACATTCATTACCATCCCCTACAAGATAAGAACAACAATAGAAGTGAGTTTGAATTCTCGCTATACCCAATCAGCTTTTAGCACTGGGCAAGTCATTTGGCTTTCTGGCTTCTTAGAATGGGATTGTCTGTTGAGATTATATGAAGAAGAATGTGGCATCAGGACTAGACAGGCTGAAGAAGAACACAGCATCAGGATTAGAGGAATACTCATTAACAGCATGCAATATGCAGATGATACAACATTGCTTGTTGAAAATGAAGAGGGCTTGAAATACTTACTGATGAAGATCAAAGATCACAACCTTCAGTATGGGTTGCACCTCAATGTAAAGAAAATGAAAATTCTTACCACTGGACCAATAAATAACATCAAAATAAATGGAGAAAAGATTGAAGTTGTTAAAGACATCTTTTGCTTAGATCAACAATGAACACTCAAGGAAGCAGCAGTCAAGAAAGCAAACAATGTATTTCAGTAGGCAAATCTGCTACATTAGACCTCTTTAAAGTGTTCAGGAGCAAAGATGTTAGTCTGAGGACTAAGGTGTGCCTGGCCCAAGCCATGATATTTTCAATTGTTTCGTATGCATGTGAAAGTTGGAAAACGAATAAAGAAAACTGTAGAAGAATTGATGCATTTGAGTTATGGTGTCTGAGGAGAATATTTAAAAGTACTATGGACTGCCAAATGAACAAACAAATCTGTGTCTGAGGAAGTACAGACAGAATGTTTCTTAGAAGCCAGAATGGCCAGACTTCATCTTTCCTACTTTGGACATATTATCAGGAGGGACCAATCCCTGGAGAAAGAAGGACCAATCCCTGGAGAAAGTGAAGGGTAGGAAAAACTGAGGAACACCCCTAATGAGATGGATTGGTATAGTGACAGCAGCAATGGGCTCAAGCATATGAGGTTGGTGCAGGGCCGGGCAGTGCTTTGTTCTTTGTTCATAGCATATGGCCGCTATGAGTTGGTGCCAACTCCATGGTGTCTAGTAACAACAAAACAATTGAGATCTTAAAAAAAAAGCCAAACACATTGTTGTTGAGTAGATTCTGATTCACAGTGACACTGTAGGGGCAGGACAGAACTGCTCTGTAAATTTTCCAAGGCTAAGCTCTTGGTGCACTCCTGGTGTGGTGCTGTAGGATAAGAACTGGACCGCAAGATGGGTTTGAATCGCAATGTTAGTGGTTCAAACGCACCAACAACTCCTTGGAAACCCTAAGCAGGGTTGCAATGAGTCATAACTGACTCAACTCACTCAACAGCAACACTTGTTTCTTATTCCCACAGTTTCTTATTTCTCTCTCAAAAGTTCTGAAAAATGTTGATTCTTTGTATATCTTCGATAATTGTTAGAATGGGAAAAAGAAAAAATTATTTTCCAGGTACTTATTTGTTGGGTGACAAGCAATTGGAATGATGCAGTTTAAGTCCCTTCCAGGAGACATAAAGAAATACCTAGCATAGTGGTTATAAATCGGGCTGCGAACTGCAAGGTCAGCAGTTCGAAACTACAAGCCGCTCCACGGGAGAAAGATGAGGCTTTCTGCTCCCATAAAGATTTATAGCCTCGGAAACCCTGTACAGGGTTGCTATGGGTCGGAACCGACTCGATGGCACTCAACAACAACAACAACATTGCTAATAGGGAATCCTGGTGTGGCACTGCGGGTTAAGGCGCTGGACTGCAAAGTCAGTTTGAACTGCAAGGTCAGTGGTTCAAGCTCACCAGTCGCTCCTTGGAAACCCTATACAGGGTTGCTATCGGTCAGAACCGACTTGATGGCACTTAACAACAACAACATTGCTCATAGTGCTAATTCACAAGACAGATGCTCATGTATCTGTCAAGTGACAGGCCCTGTCATAAATGCTTGATATGAACTCATTTCATATTGGTAATCACCATTAAAAAAAACCAGTGGCCATTGAAACAATTCTGACTCATGGCAACTGTACATCTTCAGAGGGGTTTTCAATGGCTAAGTTTCCAGAAGTAGGTGGCCAGGCCTTTCTTTGGAGGCACCTCTGGGTGAACTCAAACCTCTAACATTTCATTTAGTAGTCAGTCAAGAGTGTGAGCTGTTTGCACCAAACCAGAAACATCAGTGGTTTCAGTGGTTGTTGTTAAGTGCTGGTTCTGACTCAGAGCGACCCTGGATAGGGTTTCCAAGAAGCGGTTTGTGGGTTTGAACCACATACCTTGTGGTTAGCAATCCAGTGCTGATCCTACAGTGAAAAGTAACATAAATATAGCTTTACATTAAGATTTGATTTTAAATAGAATAAGTTTTCTTATCTTGTATTTAAAAATTAGTCTTGCCCATGCAGTATCAACATATTAGAAACTTAACATGTGTGCACACACAAAACATAGAATTTTGGTAGATATTCCATTAACTTTAGAGGTGAACTATTTGGCAAAATTTACATTTTTATAGTATTTTGTCTCCCTAATCTATGAACAAAGGAGCTCTGGTAGTATAGTGGTTATGAATCGGGCTGCTAATCTCATGGTCAGCAGTTGGAAACTACCAGCTGGTCCGTGGGAGAAAGATGAGGCTTTCTGCTCCCATAAAGATTTAGAGCCTCGGAAACCCTGTATAGGGTCATTATGAGTCGGAACCGACTCCACGGCACATAATAACATAACAACAATCTATGAACATGGCATTTTAATGTACTTAGTAGTTTTCTAATTTTGTCTATATAGTTCATGTATATCCATGGCTATACTTTTTTTATAGGTACTTTATTATTATTTTTGTTAGTATAGTAAATTATTCAAGCTGTATGCTGAGCAAACAATCCAAGAAGCTGGATTATATGGAGAACATGAGAAGTGGAGAAAAACTCATTAATAACTTGAGATATGCAGATGGCACAACCTTGCTTGCTGGAAATGAAGAAGACTTAAATAGTCATGGAGATAAAAGACTACAATCTTTGATATGGACTGTAGCTCAATGTAGAGAAAACGAAAATCTTCACAAATGGACCAATAAATAATAATAAATGGAGAAAAGATTGAAATTGTCAAACGC
>NW_006408549.1:6109435-6110823 GCF_000296735.1 Chrysochloris asiatica
ATGAGGCAGTGTTTCGGGTAGCTCTGAACCAGGCCTGACTTGACAGTAACTAACAACAACAGCATTTACTGTTAATCCTTGGTATAAAGCAATATGTTGGTGGTGGTGTTAAGTGCCGACGAGTCGGTTCTGACCCATAGCGACCCTGTGCAGGGTTTCCTAGGCTGTAAATCTTTACGGGAGCAGAAAGCCTCATCTTCCTCCCGCAGAGTGGCTGGTAGTTTCGAACTGCTGACCTTAAGGTTCACAGCCCGATTCATAACCACTAATAAGTGATTTTTTATATCTCATCCTTACATCCAGCTCCCTCACTGATTATTAAATCAGATGCCTTGTTTATCAATTGTTTTGAGTTTTAAATATAAACGTGTCTGTCAATGATGATAATATTTATGTTTTCCCAATCCCATACCTCTTTTTTGGTTGTTGTTTTAATTGCTTTGACCATGGCCTCCAGTACAAAATGCAAGAGAAGCAGTGATGAAGGGTATCTGCAATACCATTCTCTTTAGAGGCTGTCTTGACCCAGTTTTGAGGCTGTCCTGAGGCTGATCTCTTTCCCTTCTTAGCAACTGATGAAGCCACTATCTACCCACTCTCTGGATCAAGTTCTCACACTTCTGGGCCACTATGCACTCATCTGAATCACTGCAGGCCCAGGTACTCAACAACTAGGGACAAAGCCTATGCCTTCTGAGTCTGCAGAATTACTCACATGCCCAGTCTCCAAGAAACCCGTGAATCCTAGCTAGCCTCGCCTTGCTGTTGGACTTTTGCCTTGTTCTAAAATTCCAGCTCGTTGCTACCTTATCTCCAGGTGCAATCCCCAGTGTGCTCCTGTGTCATGACAAGTTGTGTCTCCCTGTCTCTGGGAACTGATAGTCTGATAAACCTAGTTATTTTCATGGCTTCCCTGACTCCTCTTGTGCCATGCCTGATTTACCACCCCAAGAATTTGTTATAGCAGTATTCACATCTTGTTCCTGATTTCAAAGGAAAAATTAAAAAGATATGTCAACATTAAGTATATTTGATTTTATTCACTGGTAGCTACTGTTTGGGGATACGCAGATTCCCACCTATTCCTAGCTTGTGTCACTATGAGTCAGAACTGACTGCACGGCACATAACCACCACCACCTAGCTTGTGAAGAATGTCTTTTCTGTTTTTTGTTTGTAATTATGAATGAATACATGTGGTAGGCAGAATTCTTAGATAGCCCTATGGTATCTATTCCCTGTGTTCTGACTCCTTTTGAATATGTGCAAGACCTCTGACTTGCTTCTATTCTAATCAATAAAACACAGCAAGGTGATGAGTGTCGCTTTTGTGATGAAACACCTATATTCTGAGCAGACTGGAAAGAAAGGTTCTTTTTTTTTTTTTT
>NW_006408549.1:6111718-6117622 GCF_000296735.1 Chrysochloris asiatica
TTTGATACTTGATGTGAAGACTTCTTCCCTCTCTGTTGGTATTTAGAGTTACTACCTCTATGATCATAGGTCAAGTTCATCAAATTGTAGCAATTTACCCTCATTTCCTTTATCAAAATATTTTTTTTATCCTCCTTTAGTAGAGTTCTGATTCTCAAGTCTTTGAGGTTAGAGCAAATGGGTACTATCTGCAAGTTTGGATGTTCTTGTGCATCTTCCTTCACTTCATATCAGCTGGATGCTTCACTTTCAACTCTAGCCCTCTGTGGCTATGTCCTTGTCCATGGGCTTAGGTGTCCCCAGGTGTCACCACACTTTGGACCAACCAGCCCTTCCTCTTCTCTCTCTCATCTCCAGGCCAACGGGAGTCTATAGACCATGGAGATGGGAGTCTCAGCCCATTTCTTCATTGCTCTCTTTCCCTCTCTTCCACTCACCAGTGGACCAATGTGGTCACCAGCAAGCTTACATGCCTTCTCATGTGTTCCCTTTGAGTTTCAGTCTTAGGGTAGGGTTTGTCCAGAAGGAACTTGATTGCTTGCCTTGATGGCTTCCTGGTGAACAGCTTGCTTATTCTTGTAGTAGCCAGTCATGCTGCCATTTTTGTTTTGTTTTGTTTTTTCCTGCTGATCTTTCTTTGAAGATATATCTTCTGTCACTCTAGCTCTTCTAGGCTGGTCTGCTTGTCCTTTCTAGTGGAGATGTCCCACCTCAGAAGGTTCTAGATGGGATTCAGGATTCCACCTAAGGTCCCATACACTGCAAAGGCTCTGTAAGAGGCTTATTTCATTGGGCAAGTTCTAGATCCCCTTTTAGGTATTCCAATCAGTTATAAGCTGAAGACGGGCTTACAAACTTTCTGTAATCATGTTTCCCAACATTCCTTTCTATCCCACTCAAGTGTCTATTTTAGAATAGTAGGCAAGAGAAACAAATATTCATAAGACACTCAAGTATCTTAGCATTATTTCCCCTCTTCAGACTATGCCTAGATCCCTGTATCATAGAGACCTGTTATTCCAAGGTTGAGCATGCATCACCAATTACCTCTGTCCCACTTAGCCCATGTAAACCTGTCTCAGTGTTCCCCTATCTACGTTGTTCCTTCACCCCTTCCCCTTCTTGTATTGCCCTCCACAACACCCAAACTATGATGTGTCTGCCCCCTACCCTGTGCTCTACTGTAGCCTCCAAGAAAGGTTCTTGTGAGTTTGAAAGTTGTCATGTTGTGAAAAGGCCACATGGGAAAGAATTTCAGGCAGCCTCTGGGAACTGAGAGTATCCTGTGGCCACTACCGAAGTCAAATCCATTGCTGTAGAGTCAATTCCAACTCCTAGTGACCATGTAAGACAAAGCAGAACGGCCTCATCATGACCCTATAGGACAAAGCCGAAGGGTTGCATTGGGTTTTTAAGGTAGTAAATCGTTGTGGAAATAGGCTGCCACGTGTTTCTTCGGAGGAGCCGCTGGAGGGTCCAAACTGCTGATCTTTTGGTTAGCAGCCGAGTGCTTACCTGCAGTAGGAAATTAGGACCTCAGTCCTACAACTCAAGGAAATGAATTCTGCCAACAGTGTGACAGAGTGTGGAAGTGGATTTTCCCAGTCAAACCTTCAGATGAGACTGCAGCTCAGACCAACAACTTGTGAGATGCTGAGCAGAAACCTAAGCAGGCTGCGCACAGATTTCTGACCCACAGAAACCATGAGATAAAAATGCATGCTGTTTTAAGCTGCTGAGTTTGTGGTTATTAATTACTCAGCAATAGATAACTAACACAGTGTCGCTATTTTAATCACATTTTATCAAATTTATGTAGTGAAATGATTGTTTTTTCCCATTAATTTTTTCATATGATATAATTTTAAACTAAGATGATTATATCACTACTATTTCTCCTTTTAAATGGTCAGTTTAGGCATTGTATGCTTAATTTCCCACCATAAAAAAAAAAAAAAAAGATTTAGCTTTCTTTTATATACACATGAAAACCAAAACAAACCCCTGCCTTGGGGTCAATGTTGAGTCCTGGTGGCTCTATAGGATGGAGGAGAACCTTGAGGAAATAACTCACTGCATTTGAGGACTTATGACGTCTAAGTCAATTAGCATAACAGTCCACACAGACAATGTTGTAATATTACTTTGGTAAGCAGTCAGTGGGGTCTTAAAAATTTGAAAGTACAAAGGGAGGAAGTGGGAAGAATGATGTTACATTGTGGGGATTGCAATCAATAACATGAAACAAAATGTGTATGAATTGTTGGATGGAAAAATGATTTTCTCTGTAAACCTTCACCCAATTCACAATAAAAAGTTAAAAAAAAAAACTTGCAAGTGGCCATCTAAGATGCAACTATTGATCTCTCCTTGTCCGGAGCAATGAGTGAAGAAAAGACAAGACTCAAGGCAGCAATTAGTCCAAAGGACTAATGGACCACATGAACCACAGCCTCCACTACCCTGAGACCAGAAGAAGTAGATGGTATCCAGCTGTCACTATCAACCACTTTAATCATAATCACAACAGAAAATCCTGAAAAGAGAAAAAGAAAAGAAAAGAAAAAAAAAAGGAACAGAATTCAAAATCATAAAAAAGAGCAGACTTACTGGTCTGACAGAGACTGGTGGAACCCTAAGACTGTAGCCCCTAGACTCCTTTTAAGCCAGGAACTGAAGCGACTCCTCAAGGATCAACTGTTAGCCAAACATTAGAAAGATCTGGAAAGTAAATAATAATACTAGGGAAGAATGTACTTCTCAATACAATCAACCATAGGAGGCCAAAAGGGCAGCATTTGCCTCACACAAAGCTCAGAAGCAGGAATGGGCAGGAAAGAGGGACCAAAGGAAAAGGCGAACCCAAAGAGAAAGTGGGAAGCTTGCTGTTACAGGCGAACCCAAAGAGAAAGTGAGGGGATTGCAACCTATGTCATGCAACAAAATGTGTATAAATTGTTGAATGGAAAATTAATATGCTTTGTAAAATTTCACCCAAACCTCAATTAAAAACCAGAAGCAAAAACTAAGTGTTTGCATTGTTGTGTTCTTGTGAAAGCCGAACCAAATCATTTAACAAGGCATAGCAGTTACGAATCATCGGGCTGTTAACATCAGGGTCAGCAGTTCGAAACTACCAGCTGTTCCATGATAGAAAGATGAGGCATTCTGCTCCCGTAAAGATTTACAGCCTTGGAACCCCTGTACAGGGTTGCTATGAGTCAGAACTGACTCCACTGCACATAACAACAACAACTCATCTTTAGCAAATGTGATTTTGGTTTCGTTATATGTTATAATTACCTTCTTTATTTTTCTTTGTTTAGTCTTTACATTCTGATCATTAACTCAGTCCTAAAGTCTCCTCCAGTTGCATAAACCTCCTCTCTGTATGTTTAAGCATATGAAGTTGTTCAGGGTTTTCATCTTGAAGAAATTTTTCCTGAAAGCTTCAGATGTATTCTACAACATACTGGTTGTTCTCTAGGTCTGCTGCATGGCTAGTGTCTTGAGATCTCTCTCCCACCTCTTAAGTATCTCCTCTTTTGCATGGATCCCATTTCCCAGATCCAGTGTTTTCTTAGTGCTTGATTCGCTCCCTATTTTGGTGGGGCATTATTAGTCCGGATCTATGGTCAAGAGACAGAAAGAATACCAATGATTTTAACATAGACTACAATACAGTACATTATTAAGTGCCTCTGAGTGAATTAGAGTCATAGTAACTTTGTATAACATTTTCGAGGTATGGCTGGTGGGGTTGAACCACTAATCTTACAGTTAGCATCCCAGTGCTTATCTTACAGTGTCATACAGTAAATTGTTAGTGAATAGAAAAAGGTAAAAAAGAAAACAAAACAAAAGGACCAGAGAGGTAGTAACTGCAGGCAAGAGCTAATACCAGCAGCGATGGAGGAACAGAGAGGATGTTGGGAGACTTGGAAGAGAAATCCCACAGAGCTGGGACCTATATGGGAAAAGGGGCATTAATGGCTCAAGAGTTTAAAATAATGACACCATGGTTGGGGTTCAATCATCTGAGGAGGGGACATAGACTAGCTGGTGCTATTACCAGGGTGAAGAACCACTGGTGTGATAAACAGACAGTAACAGGAAAGTCTCTCTCTGTTGCCCCCTATTGGCAGAGACTAGCACAGAGCCTGCTGGCAAAGAAGAACTAAGTTTGCAGAATGCCACAACACTGTCCAGAGAAGGGTGGGTTTAAATCTGAGGGTTAGTGGTTTTAGCAGCCCTCACAAACTTATTTTTCAATAGCTTCTTGAAGCGTGTTTGATCACAGTGCTTTGCTGTAGTTTGATTTTTGGACTGATATTTTTCATGTTTGAAAATTTTATTTCCATATGTTATTGACAATGTGGGTATGGAATTCTAGATTGTAAATTACTTTCCCTAAGGATGTTCTTGGCAATGCTCTCTGTCTTCCAATTTTTGCTATTATTGTTGAGAAGCTCAATGTCATTCTCTTCTTGACCTTTGTTGTTGTTGTTAAGTGCCATCGAGTCGGTTCCGACCCATAGCAACCCTGTACAGGGTTTCCGAGGGTGTAAATCTTTACGGGAGTAGAAAGCCTCATCTTTCTCCCACGGAGCGGCTGGTAGTTTCGAACCGCTGACCTTACGGTTCGCAGCCCGATTCGTAACCACTACGCTACCAGAGCTCCTCTTGACCTTTAGTATGAACGTTATTATTATTATTATTTTCTCTCTCAAGTTTATATAATCATCTCTTTGTCTGTGGTTTTCTGAAATTTCATGATGATATTCTTCCGTGTGAGCCTTCTTGATCCATTGTTCTGAGCTGTCAGCACATTTAGTCTGGAAATGTATGTTCTTCAGTTCTGAAAAAAATTTCTTAAATTAATTTTTCTGTGATTTACTTCCCTTCTGTTTTCTCCATGCTTCTCCATCTTTTCTCTTATTCCGATATTGGGCCACTTAGAACTGTCCTCTGATTTCCTGTCCTTGTGCTCTCCTTTCTGTAAGAGTTCAACATACATTTTAAAAACCTATTAATATGTTATTACAGCGTTTATGTGTTTAATTTCTAAGAGCATTTTCTCTTAATGTTCCTTTTTAAAAATGGCATCTTGTTCTTTTTTCAAAGATCCAATATCTTCTTTCATTTCTGTCAGTAGTTTTTATTGAAATTTTATTTTGCCTGAATAATCTACTTACTCTAATTTGTATATGATTCTAGTTTTAAAAGTCTTATATGTAGTTATGTCCACATTTAAAAAATTATCTTTCCTTCTTACCGTCTTTCTTAAAAATCAGTGTTGAATATCTTTTAAAAGTGTGAACTTGACACTCAGATTTCTGTTGGCAAACACAATGTATGCAGGAGTCTGTTTTCAATATATACTCATCTATACATCTCATATGCACAAATGGTTCAGAGGTCAGCTTGTATATTTAACTACCCACCCCTAACCCCAATCCCTAAGGGACTGACATCAGTTAAAGCTGCTATAATATTTTATTAATCTTTGTAATTTCCCCATCTTGAGCTCAAATAAATGTTAGTGGGGTTTTTTTTGTTTTTTTTGGCTGACAGCCAATGTAGGAGATGGAACCAAAACGTACCTTGTCTAAACAGGAGGGTCCAACATATATGTCATATTTCTAATAAAGGACTTACTTCACACACTGGTCATCTCAGCCACATCTGTCGATCCTTTTAGGACCTGAGGGAAAATCTTAGGGGCAGGCTGTATGCTCCCTAGTGCCTGATTATCGCACTAATGATGCCCCAAGTATGCCATTTATCACATCAGTAATTAACAACAATAACACAACAAAAACTTGTATGCCACAGTTTCCCCAGAAATCTATTAAATAATCATAGACTAAGCATCTATCTATCTATCTATATATATATATATTT
>NW_006408549.1:6117722-6124343 GCF_000296735.1 Chrysochloris asiatica
CTCTCCTAGAAAAGGCCCTTAGAGATCATTTAACTTGATTTCCTCCTTTTATGTTTGAGGAAAGGAGTTTGAGAAGCAGCTGATATGCTTCAAGTTACAAAGCTGAGGCCTGGCCAGGGCGCCCAACTTGCTCTATCTGTCTCAACACTCTTGATGGCTTTTTAAAAGGGGCTCTGAATAACTCTTGCACAATGGGACTAACCCTTCCCCATACACATCATGGTTCCTGAAGGCACTGTCAGCTTCCAGTCTCAGCTGCTTGCTTCCACACCTGTGGCCAGAGCCTCAGAGCAGCCTCAGCTGTGGAGCAAGGGGAACAGCCAGCCTGTCCTCCTTCTTCTTTAAGAACGCCTCTTGAAACTAACTCCTATGTGCCATCTTGTTCCCCATGAATTTTCAGTGCTGGTTGAATGGGGCTGCTGGACTTCACTCCTCGATGACTCCAGTTCTTCTTCAGAATAAACTGTCCATGACCATATGTTTACCAATATTGGCTGGGCTTTTAAATAAGGAATGAGAAAGACCTTTCCTGACTGAAGCCTCAGTTTGACCTGGCTGCTTTCTTATTGCATGTCTCCAATTGTACATGATGCTAAACTGCTAATGTAGGGGACATGGAAATCACCATTTCAGGCCCTTTACTGAGACAATGGAGGGATTGGTACCCAAACACCCATAATGATCTTTTCTTTCTTTTAATAATCATAGTTGAAAAGTCTATCAAAAGAGAAACTCCTATAAAAATTACCCTTGTCAGTCACCTACAGCCTCTCATTCTGTGTCTTGCATTTAGCAACTGTTTGGAAAGATGGAGCATGATTCTTGGCATGCTCTGCTTACTTACCCCAAACATTCAGTGGTCAGTGGGACTTGCCTCCAGAGTTTTGGTTCTGTGATTAAAAACAAAACCAGTTGCTGTGGAGTTGATAATGACCCATGGCAACCCCACGTATTTCAGAGTAGAACTGCACTTTGTAAGATTTTCAATGACTGATCTTTTGGAAGTAAATCACCAGACCCTTTTTCCAAGTTGCTTCTGGGTGGATTCAAACCATCAACTTTTTTGGTTTCCAGTCTAGTGTACAGCGATTCCTGCAATTAGAAATGCCCCAAACCAGCTTAAGTGTTGCTGTGACTCTCCATATTTTGGGTGTAATGGATACTTCATTTCTAATGACATGTTTTCTTCTGCTGTAATTCACTAGACAGGAGAAGAATCTAAAATAAATATAGCAAGGCTGCTTGTTATGACCAAATTAACAATTAATCAATTCCATGTGCTAGAATTTGCAATCAACATCTGCATCCAGAGCAGCCTTTTCTGAATAAACAGAAGGAATGAAAATAATGAGGGGCAGGTCTTCTTGTATAGGCTGCATGGATATCTGCTGAAGCAGCTCTCAGAGAATAAGAGCTAATGAGCCCTGGGTATGGGAGAAGCTGAGGAAAACGTCACTGTTAGGCAGTCCCCGGGCTATGATGAGATCAGTTCCTAAGCGCGTCTTTAAGTTGAATTTTTAGACAAGTTGGAATAGATACATACAGATCTTACTTTAACCCTTTCTTTGGTGTAAGAAAGGAGCCCTGTGGCTCTGTGGTTGAAGTGCTTGGTGGCTAGTGAAAGGCCAGTGGTTTGAACCTATTAGCCACTCTGTGGGATTACCTATGGCAGTGTGCTTCCATAAAGATTTGCAGTCCACTCTGTCCTGTTGGGTCTCTAAGCATTGGAATTGTCTTGAGGGCAATGTGACTTTGGGTTTTAGTACAGGAAATGACTTGAAGTCTTTTCCATGATTTAAAAGTTGTACTGCAAAAAGCAAAGGTGATTGTGATGAAGAATTTGTTGAGAGTAGGGATTGACTCAATTGTTTCAAAGTGAGAGCAAAGTGACATAAATTAAAAGGAAAATTTGAGTTGTTTGTACCTCTGTCGTCTAAAAACAAGATGTGAAAGTGGAATCTTAGCCCCTGCTGTAATTCAGAAGGAGTGGGACAAAAGATCATCCCAGTTCTGCGCATGTGTGTGCCTTTCAGGGGAACTGCATTTCCAGCAGAGTGGTTTTGAACATGAAAGAAACCCCAGGAAAGGGCTTCTTTTCTTTAACATGTATGCATAAGGATGAGGCTAAAAGAGAATTGAGAGTGGAGGCTGAAAAGTCAAGGCAAGGACATTGCTGAGGAGCTATGCCAAAGCTGGCATGTGGCTGATTGATGCAGGTTGGTGAGACCACCTCTGCCCCTGCCCATTGACTTCATTAGCTTCTGTGAAAGCCTGGAACATTTCTGCTTTTTAGTCCCAGTCTCAACTGATGAAAGACAAACTCACACACACACACACACACACACACACACACACACACTTTCCATGCCTTCTCATCCCATACCATCCTACAACATCCCATGCCATCTCATCTCTTCCCATCGGACTCCACCCCACCCACCCCACCCACCGCATCCCAGTCCATCCCACTTCATTCACACCATTGCATCCCACTGCACCCCATTCTACCCCATGTTATCCCTCCTCATCTCACCCCACCCCATCCTATCCGTTTTTCTTATTATGTTATTGTTGTTAAGTGCCATTGAGTTGGTTCCAATCTATAGTGACCCTGGATTTCTGAGGAGAGACTGGTGAGCTTGAACTGCCGACCTTGCAATTCAAATGGCTTTGCAGTCTGGCACATTAGCCCACAGTGCCACATCAGGACTGCTTATCTTATTATAGGGGTGCTCATTATCATGGCGACTCCATGGCACATAACAACAACATTATCATGGCGTGGCAACAGTAGTGAGGTTGGCCCAGGATCGGGCAGTGTTTCGTTCTGCTGTGCGTAAGGTTGCTATGGGTCAGTACCAACTCAATGGCACCTAACAACAACAACCACCACCTTGGGGGTAGGGATGGTGACTTCCCAATCTTCTGGGTGAACCTCACTCACACTGTGTAGTAGCCACTTGCTCTCTGTCTCTATGTAACAGCTGCTGAGTGATAATCATAATTCTTCTAGGGGCCATTACTTATTTTTCTTTCATTTGTTTTACTTCCTATATTTTTTCTTAAAAGAATAAAATTTTGGCACATGGCCTATCTTTAAAAGAAAAAAAAAATGCTGTTCTGTTTTCTATTTCTAAGAGAATTTTGGCAGTCAAGCCCACAAGTGCTGGATATTTTAATGTGTTTATCAATCAAGGACTGTGCATATGGGAACAGTCCTATCTAGATAAACCCTCAGAGCCATTCCTATTCACACAGAGCCATTTTGAAAGTCAAGTAAGGAAGAAAATTATATATAATAGGCAAAAGGACAAGTTCAGTGACAAGAGGAATGATACACTTTTTTGGTTCATAAAAATAACGACTGGTAATTCTCTTGTGGCCAGGCCTATTAAACTTGATTATATATCAGAAATTCATTATTTGCAAACCCAGATATCAATTTCAGACCAGTTTAAGCAAAAATTGGAATTTATTTTCAAAACCCTTGGCTGTCTTAAGGAATTCAAGAAAGAGTTGATTAATCTAGATATAGAAGGAGCAGTAATGCACATGGGCCAAAAAGATGGCATGGATTTTCCATCTTCACCATGGACCAAACTCTCAGTCCTCAGTCCAAATATTCCGTCTGCTTCAGGTATTCACCCAGAACCATCAGCTGTCACTTGAGAGATAGGCTACTAGATTGGCCAAGCTTGGATCTGGTCCCAACCTCTGAGTTAGTCAACTGTGGATCAGGTCAAGGGTGGAGAATGCTGTGCTGTGTTCACATGGAAGCTTCCAGGTTAACTGTGTGGATGAAGAAGGAGCTGGGCAGAAAATACCATAGGTGTCACTGACATAGTTCAGCAGTATTTGGAGAACTGCCCTTTATGTGCTTGTTTTCCTTACAACTTTGCTGATGATAGGAAAATAATATGTTTCTTCAACTTAGCATGGAAATGGAATCCATGTCTGTGTTTCTGCCTGGGGGATATTTTTGGCTTTAGGAGGTTAGGCTCACACTCTCCCCAGAGTGAGCTCTGATGGCATTAAATATTGGCCTTTGTAAGAACCAAATACAAATGGATGTTAGCCAACAGCATGGTTTGAAAAATATCATGTTTCTTCTAATTAAAGGGTCTTAGGCAGCAGCTGGGCTGAGGAAATGCTCAAATCAGAGATCAGCATCTTACAGCATGCTGATTTTCAGTGAACTGTGAGCTGGGATTCATTGCCACACACCTCTTCCTGCCACTTTCGAGGATCTCTGCTATTTCTATCTTAAGAAAAGTGTGGCCAATGTGGAATTCTCAACACACTCCATTTCTATTATGACTCTATTAAAAAATAAATCACATTGATATAAATATTTGAAAGAATCTCAACCCTAACTTAAAATGACTATTATTAAACTTGTTGATATTAATGCTTATGTCAGAAAAAAATGAAGTAACATATTTAATATAGTCATGAAAAGAAAGTAAGAGCCAAAAGTTTTATGTCTAATGAAAATGACTTTCAAATATAAAGGTTACAGAAACTGTTATCAAACATTGTTTCATGAGCTTTTACTAAAAAAGTTACATAAAACAAGTTTCAAACAAGTGACATGGCTACTGAGATACCAACTTAAGAACTTGTGATAAGTTATATATATAGTTACTAGTAGAAAAAAGAGTAGATTCAAAAAAGAAAAGTTATAATAGGCAATGGACAAAAATGTAGATATAATCCCAAAATAAAATAGGAGAAGGAGGAGAACACATATAAAAAATTGCAACTGCTTCAGTAATTATTATCGGAGGACATATTATTTGACTGTTACTCTAAGGTTGTATGTGAAGAGTGGATGAAGTCAGTGTTTAAGCATGGGATAGTCTATCATTTCTGTGTATCAAGAAGTGAGATTCTCAGTGTAGAATAAATAAGTTACAGATGAAATAGTATAGAAGAGGCTAACTAAAAACCCTATACCTAAATATATATAATTCATTTTCATATCAGAACCCTAGTGGCACTGTGGGTTAAGGATTGGACTGCTAACTAAAGGTTGGCCATTCAAACCCACTAACTGTCCAGCAGGAGAACAATGAGGCTGTCTGCTTTCATCTCAGAAACCCTATAGAGGGTTGGTGTGAGTTGGAATTCACTCAATGGCAGTGGCTTTGGTTTGCCAGATAATAAGGTATCTAAGAGTAAGTAAGCTACCTACGACCATTAGGACCATGTTAAAAAAAAGAAAGAAAAGAAAACCTCAGACAGTTTGAAGGCTCCCACTAGCCAAAAATGGGATATTTTGAGCTTTACTGTATGAGAAAGTGCTGACTCATAGTGGCCCAAAATAGGGTTTTAGAGGAGAGTCTGGTGGGTTTGAACTGCTAATTTTAATGTTAGTAATCCAGTGCTTATCCTACAGTGCCATACTAGTACTCTGAGGATGACAGTGTTGTTGTTAAGTGCTATCGGATCAGTTCTGATTCATAGTGACCCTCTATAGGTTTTCCAAGGAGCAGCTGGTAAGTGTGAACCACCAACTTCATGGTTCAAAGCGACCTTGTAGTCCAGTGCTTTATCCTGCAGCACCACACCAGGACATAGCACCAATTAATTATCTTGAAAACTTGGTGAACCAAAGAAAGAAAATCAAGCATTTGTCTGATTGCCTTCCTGAATGACCTGTACTACTAGTAACCAAGTTGTAAATGAGGAGAAATGTCTCCTTATAAAGTTATCCCTGTACCTAAGTGAAAAGGACATCAGATTTGGTAAAGCACAGATAGGGTCAGGGGATTACTCGACATCAACTAACAACAGCAAATGAAAATAAAATCATAGAATTTAATGTCACCATGTTGCAACTTAATAATGCTGATTACCAATGACTATGAACATCATAAAAATAGAGAAATCAAACATTATATGCCTCCTGTTGTCTTGATGAGAAGTCTTGATGGTATAGTAGCTAAGCACTTGGCTGTGACCGAAAAGCCTGGCAGTTTGAGCTCATCAGATTCTCCATGGGAGTAAGATGAGACTGTGTGATCCTGTAAAGATTATAGTCTTGGAAATCCTATGAGTCAGTTCTACTCTGTTTGGTCGGGTTGTTATGAGTTTGAATCAACTCCACAGCAACAGGTTTAGTTTTAGTTTTTATTGTCTTGACAGTGGTATTGAACCACTCATTGAGTTTAGTGGCTATTTGTAGGGAGCGGAAACCCTGTACAGGGTCGCTATGGGTCGGAACCAACTCGACGGCACTTAACAACAACAAAGATCAGAGTACATGATTATTAAAAACAGGATATGGGAAACCTGACAGGTTAAAATGATAAGGAAAATAACGAAACAGAGGGAGAACATGAATGGTAATATTAGCATATTAAAAAAGACCTAAAAGACAAATGATGAGCAAGGATGCACACTTGGGTGACAGATAAAAGGCTAAAGAAATATGGAGAAGTGACTACAGATCTGGATGGAGTTATTTGTTGGAGGGAGGATAGTGATTGTGATGGTGATGGGACACATGGAAGGGTTTATGGGGCAGCTGGCAAAGTTCTACCTCCGGCAACCTTTACCTTGCTTCTTTAAAATTTAGGCAAAAATGTGCCTTTTGTATATCTATGGAGCTCTGATAGC
>NW_006408549.1:6126833-6136349 GCF_000296735.1 Chrysochloris asiatica
ACTCGATGGCACCTGACAACAACAACAATACCACAATATAGGAATGAAACATAATGTAAAAACAAAACAGTTTTTACATAAATGTAAATTTATTAATAGAGCACATTGTCTTAGTGTTCTTTAGAGGAGCAAATTAAGACAATGTGCTCTATTAATAAATTGTCTTCAAGAAAACAGCTGACACAATTGTGAGGCAATGGCTCCAGTGATTTTGGAGGCTGCTAACTCGACGGCACTTAACAACAACAACAATTCCCAAGTTCATAGATCAGGTGACCTCCACAGGCTCTTGTGGTTGCTGAATCCAAACTCTGTTGGTCAGGCAATAGACTGTAGGCCTCTACTGGCTCGAGGGATCATGAACTCAAAATCTACAGGTTAGGATAGAGGCCCTTACTGGGTGACATTCCAGGAGCCAGGGTCAGACACCACAACGATTTCAGGATTATAAAGAGGAATGAGCTTTCCCAGAGCATTCATTTATATCATGGATACAGAACATACCACCAATGGAAACACCTCTGTCAACGATTGGCTGCTCACAGCAGATCCCCAAATGGGAGGTGATACAGAGTATCTGCCAAACCACTAAGAAGTATAACCTAGCTGAGCTGGTACATTAACTATCACACCTATTAATAGATAAAGATAATAATTTTAGATCTTGAAAAACAGTATTTAGTGCTATTTTTAAGAAATACTACTAAAAAGAAAATGATCACAGTTAAATGTAACAGAAAGAAAAAATAAATATTGGCAGTAATGAACCAAAATTAGCTTAACAGACAGTATCTATTTTGCACAAATTAGAATTGCTTACAAAACATTAAATCAAAAGGTTACTACAAAAAAAAAAATCCTTTATAGGTTATATTCTTCATTTACAAAGCAACAAAAATAGAAATTTATAGTAGAAGTTTACACAAAAACAGGAATTCCTAGCCACTTGAACTAAAATAAAAACAAAAGCAAACACTCCAAAATAACTCTTATTCAAAAAATGTTAGACATTAACAATAATGTGAACAATTTATAGTAAAATTATACAGATGCAACCAAAGCAGTATTCATACACCCAGTCATTTACTCATCAAAACAGATGTTATTCAGAAGTCTTTTGGCTGAAAGCACACAAATTTAAGCTACCTGAAATTAAAAGGAAAAATTGTGGGATAGCATACAGGAAGGTTGAATATTGCTGAGGAGGATTCAAGACTCTCAAGATTCTCTTTTTCTCTGTTCTTGCTTTGATCTATCTGCCAGCATCATTCTCTGTGACTGCAGATGGAATTTCTCCCTGTGGTGATCAATGTTGCAGCAAGTTTTTACTGTTGTTATCAGAGGAAAAGACTCACCTCCCCACAAACATTCCTTTCACTCAGTTTCGACCATCCTGGTGCAGAATGTTGACTGATCTAGCTTCTTCTTGTTGCTATTTGCCGTTGAGTTGGTTCCGACTCCTAGAGACCATGTATGAGGTTTCTGAGGAGTGACTGGTGAGTTCGAACCACCAAACTTGTGGTTCAAATCAACCTTGATTTGAGTGCTTGGGTCAGGATATTTCCTCTTGAACAATCCACATCAGTCAGAAGAGCAAGTTCATATAGCTCCCATTCCTAACACATGGAGAGGGAGGAAACTGAGAGGGAAATGACTTCCCCAAAAGAGGCTGGAAGAAGAGAGAACAGACTGAACAATATAAGTACTAATTTCCACATGGATCCTGGTGTTGCACTGTAGGGTGAATACTGGACAGCTTAACTATAAGCTAACCACAAGGTTGACAGTTCAAACCCACCAGCTGCTTCTCAGAAACTTTATACAGGGTCTCTATGAGTCAGAACTGACTAGATGACACTAACAACAACAACATCCATATAGTTTCTAGTGTGATTCTGTAGGATAAGCACTGGACTGCTAAACACAAGGTTGGTGATTCAGACCCACCAGCTGCTCCTTAGACACCCTATACAGGTTAGCTATGAGTCAGAAATGACTCGACAACACTTGACAACAACAACAAAGTACATTGGCTCAATAATTTAGTAAAAGAATAGCAACTTAAAACACAAAGGAAAGAAAAAGGAAATGAATAATAAGGATAGTAAAAAGAATTATGGGGAAAAAATAAAGTCAAGGAAGGGAAGGGGAAAAAAATATATACCAGGCAATTAGACAAAAGGAGGGGTTGTTGTTGTTGTTGTTGTTGTTGTTAGGTGCCATTGAGTCAGTACCGACCCATAGCAACCTTATGCACAGCATAATGAAACACTGCCTGATCCTGGGCCAACCTCACTACTGTTGCCACACTTGAGTCCATCAATGCTGCTACTTGGCCAATCCATCTTGTTGGGGGTCTTCTTCTTTTTCTCTGACCCTCTACTTTACCAAACATGATAGCCTTCTCCAGTGACTTGTTCCTCCTGACTACATGTCCAAAGAATAAGAGATGAGGTTTGGCCATGTTGGCCTCCAAGGAGCACTCTGGCCGCACTTCTTCCAAAATGGATTTATTGATTCTTTTAGCAGCCCATGGCACTTTCAATATTCTCCTCGAACACCATAACTCAAAAGCATCAATTCTTCTACGGTCTTCCTTAGTCACTGTCCAGCTTTCACATGCATATGAGGTTATTGAAAATACCATGGCAAAAAGAGGGGTACTGTAATATTAATATTACTTAAAATTGAGTTGGAGTCCTGGTGTGGTACTTTAGGATAAGCACTGGACAGCAAGGTAGGGGCTTCAAACCCACCAGCCACTCCTTAGAAACCCTATGAGTTGCTATGAGTTGGAACTAACTTGATGACACTTAATAACAACAACAAAATTGAATTAAAGGCAAACTAACAGTTCTAGGGATAAATTTGTCATCAGATAGCAAAACTAGTAATTTACTAGTAACATATTAATTCAGAATCTGTATACATGTAAAATTTAGCTTCAATATGGAACGATATAAGAGGAGACATTGAATTTTAATACATTGCTTTCAAATGATAAGTTAAGTGCACATTTTTGGTATGGATATAGAAGATTTGCAAAATATTGGCCAAATATTGGCCAATAGGATGAAATACTTATGGTAATAACATGGCAGACAAAGTCCTTTAATAGGGTTATTGTTTAGTGTCCTGGGATCAATTCTGACTCACAGAGACTCTGTAAAGGTTTCCAAGGAGTAGCTTGCAGTTCAAACAGACCTTGTGCTTAGCCTACAGCGCCACAGTTGTTATTGTTGTTAAGTGCCGTCAAGTCCATTCTGACCCATAGCGGCCCTGTATTGGGTTTCCAAAGAGCAGCTGGTGAACTTTAACCACCGACCTTGCAGTTCAAATGACTTTGCTGTCCGACGCATTAGCCCACAGGGCCACACCAGGACAGCACTACAATAGATAGTCCTTATTTTCTTCTCTAGAATCGTCTCCTAATACGACTCCCTAAGAAACCTTTGCATGACTTCTCACAACTTTCCAACAAGCCTCTCTGCTTTTGGTTCTGATGTTCATTCTCTCTGCCTACCCATACTTCTCTCTCCAGGTCAAATACTATCTTCTCTGAAAACAGTCTTGTGTTAACCTTGAGTCCCCTGAACTTGGCTCAGTGCCTGCTCAGTGTCTTTATTCTACTACTTCAATGTGTTCACTTACATGTTCTTCTTCTCCTCTGGTCTATGAACTCTTTAATAATAAAAATATAAAAAGGATTAGAGGAAAAATAGAACACATAAGGAAATCAAGGGATGGAAAAATACATCAATGAGTAGTATATTAGGCAATTCATGACTCAAAGGAAAGCTCTATTATAATATTAATATTATTTGAAATACAATGTAAGGCAAAACTATAGCCAGGTATGAATGTGTTATTTAATGATAAAAGTAATAATACGAGTAACGACCTAATCTCACTCATTTTTGTGTCCCTAGAGCTTGCACCTGTTGTTTAGTGCCACTGAGTCAATTCTGACTCATAGCCATCCTGTTTAGGGTTTCCAGGGAGCAACTGGTGGGTTTGAACTGTTGACCTTGTAGTTAGCAGTCCAGTGCTTGTCCTAAAGCACCATACCAAGCACTTAAAAACATTTTAGAATCACTGTATAACCAAGTGAATAAATCATTTTCAAATGTGAATTTATAAAACAGAACATGAACAAAGTGGGGTAAAATCAGGTCATTTTGTTATATGCAGGAAACATCTAATATTTAGATGCTTTGATCATTGAATTGGAAAATAAAAAGACTAGAGCAAATATTCCCAATAGATTCCTAGACTTTCTAAGTTGCTGGGTTGCTAAAAAGGCCAAGACTGGTGTCTCTCCCCACCCTCTGAGCTCCTTTTCCATTCATCTCCTCATTGTCCAGGCCTTTCTGATCCTCCATTAGATCCCTCAGGAGCTTGCGACCAGAGCAGAACTCACCATTGTTGAATCTGAGCCCTGTACTGCTTTCATCTTCTTCCTGGGGAAGGCATGAGAGCCTCTGGTCTCATCAGTCATTTGCTCCCTGTCAACAAGCCTGTTGCCTGGAGACCTGTGTGGCTCAGGTGGCTGCTGGGAGAAGTCTCATGGGTGGCAGAGTCATCTGGAGTCCACAGAAGGTCCCCACACCCAGCAGGTGCTTAGCAGTCACAGAGGAAAGGAAACAACCTAGACACCTTCCTCTATGCGGTGGTTTTACCAGAAGAAGGATGAATAGGCCGGAAACCATTCCGCCAGCAAGCCTCCTCCTGTCAGCTCTAAGCCTGACAAAACAAATGCGCTTTATCTGCAAGTGAGATTGGCTTCCACAGGTCGATACATCATGTGAAGGTGGAGCTACTCCCTCCCAAGGAGTGTCATCTTCTCCCTCCTTGCAATGAATGCCCTGTTCCCTTGGCGGTCTTCCTGTTGGCAGCCAAAAACTTCAGAAAAAAGGAAGGATAAGCTGGCTGCACCCTCTCTTCTCCCACCCATCTAGCCTGGGTTCAGCCGGATGCCTAGACTGGCTTCAGGTGGGGGCCACGGCTTGAGCCTCTCGGGCACTGCTTGCCAAGGCCTAGCAGCCTGATTCTGACTGGCTGAAAAATGGCTGACCTCCAAGTGGCTCATTTCCCTCCACTCCTCCCACCTAGATGGATCAGAAGAAGCTGGAATTCTGGTCTGCTTAGTGTTGAGATTGCCTTTCATGTCTGGCAGAGAATCATAGAAGCCAATGGATTAGCTGTTCAGTTTTGGGGATTCCTACTGTATGTCTGTTTGTCTTACTGTGGTGTCTTGCATGTTGCTATGATGCTGAAAGCTATGCTCTTGGTTTTTCAAATGTGGACAGGCTTCAGTGAAGGTTTCAGACTAAGACGGACTAAGGGAGAAAAAAAAGCCTTGCTGTTCTAATTTGGAAAATTAGCCAGTGAAAGTTCTATGGATCAAAATAGAATATTGTCTGATAGTGCTGTGCTAAGCTCCCTAGGTTGGAAGGCACTCAAAATGCACAGTGGCTGCCACAATGGACCCAACTCAAGCATACTAAAGATTGGGAAGATGGTGTAGAATGGGACAGCATTTTGTCCTTTTGTACATTGGGTTGCCACAAGCAGGAACTGACTTGGAGGCAGTTAATAACACTTGGGGGTTCAGCAGGCAATGCCTGGGGTTTGACCCAGAATTTCTGGACTTCCCATTGTGTGAACAGCAGGTTGACAAATAGTTTAGGGGCAGAGGGTTAGTTTTGAGCTCAAAGTCTAATTGGAAAATAAAAGAAGCTGCAGTAATTTGGTCTTTGTCTACTTGATCCTAACCACCTCCTTAGCTTTAAGTTCCAACCACGTCTATCTACCCTTTAGAGCACAGGAAAGCAATTATTGAGAGAGGGAGGATGAAAAGGGAGACCAGAAGAGAATAGGAGAAATAAAAAAAAGAGACAGGAAGGGGCTGAGGCCTTTTGGAGGTGAAGTAGGGGACTGGGAGATGCTGTAAGAACAGTGCATTCACTTAGCACAGTTCAAGCCCCTTCCTAACTCTCCAGTTGTTTCTCTTCCTTCACCTTTCCTTGTATTCCTTGATCATCACCAACACTCTTTCTTGATCCTAGCCTTTAGACATCTGTTTTATCTGCTTGGTATGTCTACGCTCCTCTTCGTTTCCTTTTGCCCCCTGCTTCCTCCTATTTTTCCTTCAGAAAGCTGTCCTGTCAGCATGCCCTCAAGCTCAGCTGAATCAGGACTCATGTTAAGCCTCTGTGTTGGACCATGTAAGACTTTACAATTACACTGTAATTGTTCTTTGATTTATCTGCCTTGTTAGATATTGAGCACTCAAGGGCATGAGACTACACCAATGAATGAATCATTGAAGCTGATCTTAGAGTCCTTGTCTATATCTAAGTTTTTTCTTGTAAAGATATGACAAAAATTTATCTATCTATCTCTATATATATGTATATATATTGAATTTGTATGGGAAGAGCAGAAGATGGGCAATAAAGCAAATGCATTTGGATTCTCAAGGACTCTGGATTCTGTTAAGGAACTAAGGATGTAACACAGCCTGCTTTGGAGGACTTGGAATGCACAGAGGCGGACCTCAGCAGCGTTAATTCCTCAGGGTGAAACTGCAATGTTAACTGAAGCTGTAACGCCGAGGGGCATTTAGAGAGCTGAACAGAAGCTGTCTAGGTTCCTGTGAGTCATCATTTCTCTCACTTTTTACTTACCTTGATAATCATGCTCTCAGTCATTCCAATTTTTAACTAAAGAAGCACACACAACATAGGGCTGGACCCTTATCCAAATCATGACTTTACCACATAGCTAAGAAACAGTCAGAAAAAAAAAAGCGTCGGAGCAACCTGGGGACGATTCCAAAAAATTGCAAGAGAGTCAAAAGGGCATGTGAGTGTCATTACTTACTGAGCAAATGGGAGGCAGAAATGTTGGAAACACATTCTCATTAAAGAAAAAGTAAAAAGAGAAACAGCACAAGAAGGGGGGAAATTAACTTCTTTTTGCCAGGCACAGTTTCCACCCCCCTCTTTATTTAACTTAATTAATTAATGTTTTAAAGACATTTTATTGGGGTCTGGGTTAAAATGTACAGAGTTCACCATTCAACCATTTATGCATCTTTTGTTTTGTGATGTTAGTTGCAGCCCTTGCAATGCCATAGAAATGCCATAGCACTCTTCCCACTTCCTCTCCCTTCCTGGGTTCTTTTCTCTTTCAAATTGCCCATTTTCCCTGCCTTCTGAGCTTTGTTTCTGGCAAATGCTGCCCTTTAGGTCTCCTATGGTTGATTGTTCTTAGGAGCTGGTTCCTCACTGCTATTACTGTTCACTTGATTGACAGAAGAGCAAGGTCAGCAGTTCAAACCCAGCGGCTGTTCCTGGAGAGAAAGATGAGGCTTTCTGCTCCCCTAAAGAATTATCTCTATGGAAACCCCAAACAGGGTTGTTATGAGTAGGAATCAACACGATGGCACTGGATTAATTTGTTTGATTAAAAGATGATCTCTGAAAACAGGGTCAGGTCCAGGGTTAAAACATGCCATAGTCTTGGGATTCTATCAGACCAGTACATTTGATCATTATTACAATTTTGAATCTTGTTCTACAGTTTTCCTCCCCCTTTATTAAAAAATAATTGACTTCATCCTGGATATTTATATACTCTTCAACTGTAACATTTGTTCTTGACGTTAAAACACAATGTAGCCCCTCCATACACAGAGTAGACAGGAATGGGCAACTTGGACATTGGCTACCCAAAATGGGGGGCTTCAAAGGCAAGAAGTGACTGGCTTACAAGCTTTCAAGAAGGAATCTAGATCCAGAGGGCGTGGAGGAAGGTAGAATCTCCACTGAGTAGTATCCAATCTGTCTAGGTGGGGCTGATGAAATGAAATGTGGAAAGGTCTCTTGCAATACAATAGTGAGTAATTGTTATCAGGACTGATTGTGAGGGTTGGAAATGTAAAGGTAGATGTTTTGTAGCAAGGAGGGGAGTGATTAACTTTGCAGTCTAGGAGCAAAAGTCCCTGGGACCATCAAGGGAGAAGAATGGAGAGCGGGACCCTACCCAGAGAAGCAGTGATGTCAGAGATGGAGGCAGAGATGATGACATGGAGAGATGGAGCAGCTGGGGACTTTAGACCCAGAGAGGGAGAGGGGCTGTGTGCTGATGATGGGGGCGGGGGGCGTGGAGTAGGCTTGCAAGGTATACCCTGTGGTTGGTTGATGATGCATGGAGGGGATTCTAACCATCGTAATGAAACGATATATGATAGGATGAATGTAAAGCTAATGTTCTCCAATGTAAACTATCACATAATTCACAATAAAACATTAAAAACAAAACAAAACACAGTGTAGGGTGTTTAAACTTTAACTATAAAGGAAGTACTTTGTCATTTTAGATGTTGTTGCTGTTGTTAAGTGCCACTGAGTTGGTTCTCACTCACAACAACCCTATATATGGTTCTGAGGGGTGGCTGGTAGGTTTGAACTGCTGACCTTATGGTTAACAGTTCAGTGCTTGTCCTAAAGCCACACCAGGACTCCTTTAGATGTACTATATGATAAGCTGTTGTGATCACTTTTTATTGTCTTAATTTCTCTCTATACATAACAAACAATGGAGACTGCGCAAAAGTAAACGAAAATGGGAGTTGTACTAAAACAAAACAAAATGAATTTAATAAGGAACCTGTTAAAATTGTTGTTGTGTGAGAATAAGACCCAGGTGAGTACCTTAATGAGTGATTTGAAGCAATGCATGGAGGGAGCTCCTTTTCTAAGGTCAACTGAGTGTTTCCAGGATTAATTTATGCCAGCAATGACTTTGTAAAAGGGGAGGAAAAAGTAAAAACCATGGTTCCTGGTTTGCCTTTTCTCAAAAGAAGGATGGAATCAGCCAATGTTATTTCCCTCCAAGGCTCCAAATTACTGTCAGTTGGTAATCTCTGATGGTCAGCAAAGAGGCTCTGGTCCAGTTGGCAGTGGGTAGCCTCCTGAAGGGACATTGGAGGCAGAGTTACCTCAGCCATTCTGCTAGGGTGGTGTGGGACATAAAGCCTTTCCCCCACCCAGTAGACTGAGGAGTATTGGAAAGATTTCTCTCATGTTGTTATTGTTAGATGCCATTGAGTCTGTTCTGACTCATCGTGACCCTATGCACAACAAAAGGAAGTACTACCTAGTCCTGAGCCATCCTCATGATTGTTGCTATGCTTGACAACACATAGCCAGCACACAGCCCTTCTCCCTCCCTGAGTCCAGTGTCCCCAGCCGCTCCATCTGTCCACGTCATCTTCTCTGTCTCCATCCCTGGTGTCACTGTCTCTCTGGGTAGGGTCCCACTCTTTGTTCTTCTCACATGATGGTCCCAGGGACCTCCACTCCTGGGCTGCATAATCAATCACTTCCCTCCTTTTGTCAAAAAACATTTACCTCTATATTTCCTAGCCTCACAGTCAAACCTGATGGCAATCATTCATTATTGTACCACAAACCTGATGGCAATCATTCACTGTTGTACCACAAACCT
>NW_006408549.1:6136484-6137925 GCF_000296735.1 Chrysochloris asiatica
GCAATCATTCACTGTTGTACCACAAACCTGATGGCAATCATTCACTGTTGTACCACAAACCTGATGGCAATCATTCACTGTTGTACCACAAACCTGATGGCAATCATTCACTGTTGTACCACATGAGTCTTATTCCCATTTCCTTTTGCCAGCCCGGTCCCAACGGATTGGAAATCATTCAGTGGACATTCTACCTTCCCCCGTCCCATCTGGAACTAGGCTCCCTCTTGAAAGCTTGTAAGCCAAACACTTCTTGCCTTTAAAGTCCCCCCCACCTCCCATTTTGGGTAGCTAATGTTTATGTTGCCCCTCTCTGTTGACCCTGTGTACCAAGGGGGTGGGAGTGATTCTGGCTGTAAAGATTTATTCCCCTTTTTGAGCCACTACATCCACAAGTATAGGTAAAGTTCATCAAATTGTAGCAGTTTATTCTTTGTGTTTTCCCCTCTTCTTTCTTCTAGTTGAGTTCTGATCGTCCAGCCATTGAAGCCAGGTCAGTTGGGTACTATCTGCAAGTATGGGTGTTCTTATACATCTCCCCTCACTTCATATCAGCTGGATGCTTCACTCTCCACTCTAGTCCTCTGTGGCCATGTCACTGCCTCTGGACCCAGAAGTCCCCAGGTATTGACGTACTACTGGCCAACCAGGTCTCCACCGGGTTCACAAGGGTCTACTGAATGTGGTCAGTCTTAGCTTGCAACTTCATTGCTATTTTTTCCCCCTCTTCCTTTATCGCTGACCAATGTGGTCACCAGCCAGACTACATGCCTGCTCATGTTTTCCCCTTTAGTCTCAGTCTTGGAATGGGATTTGCTCTGAGGGGTCCTGACCACTTGCCTCGATGGCTCTCGGGCAAACAACTTACTTGTTTGTAATCAATCAGACTGCCGTTAATTGTTTTGGATTTTTCCTGCCGGTCTTTCTTTTATGAAGTATCTTCTATTCTTCTAGCTGCTCCAGGCTGGTCTACTTGTCCTTTCCAGTGGAAATTTCCTACCTCATTCGGTTCTGGATGGGGTTCTTGATTCCACCTGTGGTCTTGTGCAATGCAAAGGTTCCACAGGAATCCTCTTTCACTGGGCAACTTCTAGCCCCCTTTAAGGTATTCCAATAAGTTATAGACTGAAAACGGACTTACAAGCTTTCTGTGTTGATGATTCAGGCTATTCCTTTCTCCCACCTCAAGTGTCTATTTTACAGTGGTAGGCAAGGAAACCCAGATTCAAAAGACAGCCAAGCATCTTAACACTACTCCACTCTTTTACCTCTTCAAACCGTGCCTCAATCCCTGTATCCTGGAGCCCTGTTCTTCCAAGGTGGTGCATACATCATCATTTACCTCTGTCCCACTTAGCACATGCGATCCTGCCTAAACTGTTCTCCCATTCCCCTCCCTCTTCTTGTGTATTTTCCTTCCCCCGCCCTCCCACCCTCCCCC
>NW_006408549.1:6138587-6142425 GCF_000296735.1 Chrysochloris asiatica
TATTTCTTGTGGATAAATACCAAGTAGAGGAATTTCTGGATCATAAGGTATTTCTATTTCCAATCTTCTGAGGAAGTGCCATATTGCTTTCCAGAGAGGTTGGACCATTTTACATTCCCACCAGCAATGCAGGAGTGTCCCAGTCTCTCCACATCCTTGCCAGCTAGTGATCTTGAACAATTCTTCGTATGTTTGTTGGCTGCCCGGATCTCTTCCTTGGTGAAGTGTTTGTTCATGTCCTGTGCCCATTTTTTAATTGGGTTATTTGTCTTTTTCTTGTAGAGATGTTGTAGTTTCCTATATATTAGAAATGAGTCCCTTGTCTGATGTGTCATTGCAAAAGATTTTTTTTCCCATTCTGTGGGTTCCCTTTTTACTATTTGGGTCAAATCTTTTGATGCACATAAGTTTTTAATTTTTAGTATGTCCCAATCATCTATTTTGTCTACGTTTGTTTGTGCAATTATCAAAATGTTTTGTAGTCTGTGTATTCCCTGTATTAGTGCCCTCACATTTGTCCCTATTTTTTCATTGATGACTTTCATAATTTTAGAATTCACATTTAGGCCTTTAGTTCATGTAGAGTTGGTTTTTGTATAAGGTTTGAGGTGAAGGTCTTGTTTCAATCTTTTGCATATCGCTTTCCACTTCTGCCAGCACCATCTGTTAAAGAGACTATCTCCTCCCCATGTAACATACTTAGGTACTTTGTCAAAAATCAGTTGGCTGTATGTGGATGGGTTAATGTCTGGATTCTCAATTCTGTTCCACTGATCAATGTATCTTTCATTGTACCAGTACCTGGCTGTTTTGACCACTGAAGCCGTGTAGTAGATTTTGAAATTGGGGAGTGAGAGGCTTCCAACCTTGTTCTTCTGGAGCAGTGCTTTGCTTATCCTGGGCCTCCTTCCTTTCCATATAAAGTTTGTAATTGTCTTTTCCATCTCTTTGAAGAATGTCACTGGAATCTGGATTGGGATTGCATTATATGTGTATATTGCTTTGGGTAGTATTGACATTTTCACAATGTTGAGTCTTCCTATCCAGGAACATGGTACGTTCTTCCACTTTTGTAAGTCTCTTTTGGTTTCTTGTGGTAGTGTTTTGTAATTCTTTTTGTATAAGTCCTTTTATTCCTAAATTTATTTTATTCCCCAATTTCACCATCCTTTGGGAGGCTATTGTAATGGTATTTATTCCTAAATTTTTTCATCCTTTGGGAGGCTATTGTAAATGGTATTTCTTTTCTAATGTTTTTTTTTCAGTGCTGTCATTGTTGCTATAGAGAAATCCAACTGATTTTTGGATGTTGATCTTATATCCTGCCACTTTGATGAATCTTCCAGTGAGGTCTAGTAGCTTTTTTTACTGAGTCTTTGGGGGTTTCTACGTATAGGATCATATCATCTGCAAATAGAGAGAATTTTATCTCCTCTTGGCCAATTTGGATGCCTTTAATTTCTCTATCTTGCCTTATAGCTCTGGCTAGTACTTTCAAAACAATATTGAAAAGGAGTGGTGACAATGGACATCCTTGTCTGGTTCCTGTTTGCAGAGGGAAGGCTTTCAGTTTCTGTCCATTGAGCGTGATGTAGGCTGTTGGTTTTGTATATATGCTCTTGATTATGTTGAGGAATTTCCCTTCAATTCCTACTTTGTTGAGAGTTTTTATCAGGAATGGATGTTGGATTTTGTCAAATGCCTTTTCTGCATCAATCAATATGATCATGTGGTTCTTTTCCTTTTTCTTATTTATGTGGTGGATTACATTGATTGTTTTTCTAATGTTGAACCATCCTTACATCCCTGGTATGAATCCCACTTGATCATGATGTTGTGTTGATCTTTTTGTTGTGTTGCTGGATTCTGTTGGCTAGGATTTTGTTGAGAATTTTTGCATCTATGTTTATGAGGGATATTGGTCTGTAGTTTTCCTTCTTAGTGATATCCTTCTCTGGTTTTGGTATGAGGGTTATGCTTGCTTCATAAAAAGTATTAGGAAATGTTCCATCCTCTTCTATATTCTGGAATAATTTGAATAGAATTGGTGACAGTTCTTCCCTAAATGTTTGGTAGAACTCACCAGTGAAGCCATCTATGCCTGGATTTCTTTTAGTTGGGAGTTTTTTTGATGGCCTGATCAATTTCTTCTTTTGTTAAGGGTCTGTTCAAGTTTTCTCCTTCACTCTGTATAAGTTTTGTTAGGTCGTGGTTTTCTACAAATGCATCTATCTCTTCTAAGCTTTCAAATTTGTTGGAGTACAGTTCTTCATAGTATCCTATTATTATCCTTTTGATTTAGTTTGGTTCCATTGTCACATCACCCATATGGTTTCTAATGAGAGTTATTTGTGTCTTCTCCCTCTTTTGTTTGTTAGGTTTGCCAATGGTTTGTCAATTTTATTAATCCTTTCAAAGGACCAGCTTCTTGTCCTGTTGATTCTTTCTACAGTTTTTCTTTTTTCCATTTCATTTATTTCTGCTCTAATCTTTATTATTTCTTTTCTTTTGGTGACTGTAGGTTCCCTCTGTTGGTCAGTTTCTAATTGTTGTAGAATGTGTTAATTTTGTTAATTTTGCTGTGTTAATGTGTTAATTTTGGTTCTTTCTTTTTGGATGTGCGTATTTATCACACTAAATTGTCCTCTCAGCACCTCTTTCGCCATGTCCCAAAGATTTTGGTATGTTGTGTTTTCATTCTTGTTTGTTTCTAGGAAATTTATGAATTCACATTTATTTAATTCCTTCTTTTACCCGGTTGCTTTTCAGTAGGGTGTTGTTCAGTGTCCATGTATTCGACTTTATTTTCTTAGTCTTCTTGTTCATTTCTAGATTTATAGCATTGTGGTCTGAAAAGATACTCTGTAGTATTTTGATGTTTGTAAATTTATGCAGGCTTACTTTGTGACCTAACACATGGCCAATTCTGGAGAATGTTCCATGTGCACTGAAGAAGAAAGTATATTGTGCTGTTGTTGGGTTGAATGCTGTGTACACGTCTATGAGGTCAAATTGATTGATTGTGTTGTTTAGTTCCTCTGTAACTTTGTCGAGTTTCTTTCTGGTTGTTCTCTTTTCGAAATTGGCGCATTAAAATCTCCCACTATAATTGTAGATTTATCTATTTCTTTCTTCAATTCTAGTAATGTTTGCTTCATATATCTTGGTGCTTTTTCACTGGAAATGTAGATATTTTTTATGGTTATGTCGTTTTGCTCAGTTGACCCTTTGATCATGAGATAGTGGCCTTCTTTATCTTTTATGATGGTTTTTGTATTAAAGTTTACTTTATCAGAGATTGGAATTCCCACTCCTGCTTGTTTATTGTTGCAGTTAGCTTGGTATATTTTTTCTATCCTTTAACTTTCCGTCTGTTTTTGTCTTTGTATGTAATGTGTGTCTCTTGCAGGCAACACATTGAAGGGTCTTGTTTTCTTATCCAATCTGACACTCTCTGTCTCTTCACTGGTGCATTTAATCCATTGACATTCAATGTAATTATTGATAGGTATGAATTAATTGCTGACATATTAATTTTTTGGTAGTGCTCTTCATTGCTTTGTACTGCATGCCTTCCTATGCTGAGTTTGTGTTTTTTGTGCTATTTCTTGTCGATTTCTTCATAATTTTCAAATTTGCTTGTTCTGCTTGGAAGTTCATTTTCATGGTAAGTTGTGAAGTATTAACTTTCTTTGGGGTTACCTATAGTCTATTAACTTTTCTCTCCATTAGCGTAGTGGCTACGAATCGGGCTGCGAACCTTAAGGTCAGCGGTTCGAAACTATCAGCTGCTCCGCGGGAGAAAGATGAGGCTTTCTACTCCCTTAAGATTTACACC
>NW_006408549.1:6142801-6153120 GCF_000296735.1 Chrysochloris asiatica
ACCTGGATCTCTGTTTCTACATGTATCCTTTCTTTGACATTGACATATTTTAATCTTCAGTTGACCTCCTAGCTCCTTTGTATTCGTTGTAGTTTTGTTCTGTTCTAGACTCTGCTATCTGTCAACTGAGTTCCAGGTGGTGTTGCCACGCCTGTCAATTTCTGGTTGTTGACTGTTCTTGTTGGTTTTCAGTCCAAGGAACTCCCTTTAGGATGTTTTGAAGTGCTGGACTGGTTTTGATAAAATCTCTTAGATTTTGTTTATCCTGGAATGTTTTCATTCCACCATCATATTTGATTGATAGTTTTGCTGGATAGATGATTCTTGGTTGGCAGGTTTTTTCTTTTAGGATTTTGTACATGTCTCCCCATTGCCTTCTTGCCTGCATAGTTTGTGCTGAATAGTCACAGTTTAATCTGATTTGCTTGCCTTTGTAAGTGAGATTTCTCTTCTCTCTGGCTGCTTTTAGGATTCTCACCTTGTCTTTGATTTTGAAGAGCTTGATTATTATATATCTTGGTGAATTTCTTTTGGGGTCTATCCTCCCTGGGGTACGTTTGGCTTCTTAAATGTTTATCTTCTCATCTTTCAAGATGTTAGGGAAATTTTTTTTCCTGAAGCTCTTCAACTATCTCCTCTGTGGACTTCTCTGATTCTTCCTGTTCCGGAATGCCAATAATTCTTAAATTGTTCCTTTTCATGTTATCTAGCAAGAATCTTAGACTCTTTTTAGAATTTTTTATCCTTTTTTCAGCTTGCTCTTCTATCTTAGCAGTATTGAGAGATTTGTTTTCCAGCTCACTAGTTCTGGCTTCCATCCCTTCTGTTCTGCTCCTTTCCCTTTTCATTGTATTGTCCATTTCTGATATTTTATTATTAATCATCTGGACCTCTTTTTGCAGATTTTGAATTGCTTCTCATGCTGCATCAATCTTGTTTGATTGCGCTTGCAGTACTTTCCTGATTTTTTCCTTGTTTTCCTCCACCCCTTTTCAGAGCATTTGAATTTGTTTCTATATCATTCTTCTGAATTGTTTCTCAGGCAAATCCAAAACCTCCTCTTCCTTTTCTGGGGAGCCTTTGTCTGTCTCCAGCTCATTTGTCACATTTACTCTTTTCTGGTTTTGGACATGTTTTGAGATCGTTGTTGTGTTTGAGATCTTTTGTTTGTCATTTCCAGTAGTTATGTGAGTTTTTTTAATGTTTAAATAGATGTTTGTTGTTGTGCTATTAAGCTTATGGGTGTCTCCTAGTGGATATGATCAGGAGATAGGCTTTGCTTAGTAATGCTTAGCAGCTGTTATTGGCTCTTGTATCAATGTTGGAATATTATGGGGTATGGTTGTAACTTGGCTATATGGCCACAATTGCTAACTCTTCTTGGGTAATGTAGGGAGAAAACTGTCCCATCTCCAGGAAAAATGTGTGATCAAAATGACCAAGAGCAGAAGCAATGCAAAAGCAGAGACAAAAACCACCACTTTGAAACAAAAATAAAACTGTGGCCAACTGTCTAGTTGCCTTGCTACACAGGCAGTGTGTGTGTGCACCGTAGAAGCTTCCAGCAGTTGGTGGGGGTGTCTGCTCACTCAGGCCCCTCCTCTAGTCACCACCATGGATGTGCACAGATAGATATTGAGTCATTAATGGGAGAAAGATTGTCCACTATTTTTGTCTCTGAAGATCAGTTAGGTACCTGCGTGTGCACAGCGTAACTCTTGAGATGGTTCTGTCCTTTTGTGTTAGGGTTTTACAGATTGTTCTATGGTTTGTCTGTCAGGCCTGACATGACTGCTTTTTTCTCGCTATATAGGCCCGAGTAAGGGTCCTGCACAAGTTAATTTTAGGGTTGCGACCCCGAGGCTGACATCATAAGTAGCTGCCAAGCTCTTTCTCTTTGTACTATGGGGAAACTGTGGGGTCAGTGCTGGGCTTTTTTTTTTTTTGGGGGGGGGGGAAGTGCACACCCGGGAATAGGAGGAAAAAATGTGTAGAATCCCTTGCACCTCCTTTTGCAAATGTCACTGCACCACTTTTAGCACCAGTTCCCTGTGTGGGTCTGGCTATAGCCCCACTCTGCCTGGGTGGGGTGGCCACAGAGGTAGTTCCATTTCCAGAGATTCCTAACTCACAGTATTTTCCTTTATATTGTGATTTTTTCACTTGCGAGTGTGGGAAACTGACATCCTAGACCTTATGGTAGATCCAGCGCTCTGGTTTTGTTCTGTGAACACAGCATCTGTGGGTTTTCAATCCCTCCTCCACGGAGCCTTTCCTACTTGGCTGTCTCTGCTGCCACCCAAACTGGAAGAGAGTCCATGGTACTTTTAATATTCTTCTCCAACACCATAACTCAAATGCATTGATTGGTCCTCAGACTAACATCTTTGCCCTTAAATACTTGAAAGACGTCTTGTGTAGCAGATCTGACTAATGTAAAAAATACATAATTTGATTTCTTTACTGTTGCTTCCATGAGTATTGATGGTTGATCCGAGAAACATGAAATCTTTCACAACTTCAGTCTTTTCTCCATTCATCTTGATGTTATTTATTGGTCCAGTGGTGAGATTTTTTGTTTTCTGTTTTCCTTACATACATATTTTATTTTTTTAAGTTTTTATTGTAGGTTAAGTGAAAGTTTATAGGGTATATCATTAGTTTCACATTCAACAAATCATATACCTTGTTTCATTACATTGATTATAATCCCCTCCATGTACAATCAGTTAACAGTATTTCTCTCTATCCACTTTAGCTTTTTAAAACACACACACACACATACACACACAAAAAAAATCACTCAGGTATATATAGTAATTTACATCTCCAAAGGGTACATTCTGCAAGTCTACTCTTGGCCACCAGCTCTTATTCCTTCTCTTCTTAGTCCATGAATCTAGAGTCCTCAGCCATTCCCCCTCTCCATGCCCCCATCCCTGCCTCCATCTCTGGCGCTACTGCTTCTCTGGATAAGGTCCTGCATTCTGCTTGTGCATTCCTCTCTTGATGGTCCTAGGGTCCTCTGTTTCTGGACTGTAAGAGTAACCACTCCCCTTTTTTTGTTACAAAACTTCTACCTTAACAATTGTGACAGTCACGATTAGTCATGATAATAGTTATTCACTATTGAATCTTATGAATCGTATCCCCATCTCTTTTCACTAGACCCATCTAGACAAGATGACAGCTATTCAGTGGGGACTCTTTCTTCCCCCCCATACTCTTAAACTAAACTCCCTCTTGAAACCTTGTAAGCCAGTCACTTTGTGCTTTTATTGCCCCCACATTTTAGGTAGCCAATGTCTAAGTTGCCCATCCCTATTTACCCTGTGTACAGAGGGGATAACATTGATACTTGATGTGAAGACTCTTTCCCTCTCTGTTGGTATTTAGAGTAACTACTGCTCTGAGTATAGGTCAGGTTCATCATGAAGATGTATCTTCTGTCACTGTAGCTGTTCCAGTCTGCTAGTCCTTTCTAGTGGGAATGTCTCACCTCACAAGTTTGTAGATGGGACTCAGGATTCCACCTAAGTTCCTACACTCTGTAAAGGCTTTGCATGAACCTATTTCACTGGGCAAGTTGTGGAACACCTTTTAGGTATTCCAATCAGTTATAGGCTGAAGGCGGGCTTACAGGTTTTCTCTAATCATGTTTCCCAACATTCCTTTCTATCCTACTCAAGTGTCTGTTTTGCAATAGTAGGCAAGGGAAACTAATATTCATAAGGCAGTCAAGGATTTTAGTAGTATGTCCCCTCTTCAAGCTATACCTAGATCCCTGTATCCCAGAGCCCTGTTGTTCCAAGGTTGAGTATGCATCACTATTTACCTCTGTCCCACTAGGCCATGCAAACCTGTCTCAGTGTTCCCTTATCTATCCTGTTCTTCCACCTCCTCCCTGCTTCTTGTATTGCCCTCCCTAACACTCAAACTAAACTCCCAACCCCAACCCCATTGTAGTTACCTTACATTCCATTAGTTCTTCCCTCCATTTAAGTCAGTCTATTTTATCTAGTACTCTACCTGACCTTCCCACTACCTGGATCTCTGTTCCTGTGTTTACTTTTTTTCCACATTGTAATTGTTTTGATCATAGACTGACTTCCCAGATCCTCTGTTCTTATAATTTTATTCTGTTCTGAACGCTTCCATTTGTCAATTGAGTTCAGGTTGATGCTTCCATGTACGTCATTCTATAGTTGTTGTGTGTTCTTGTTGGTTCTCAGTCCACAGAACTTCCTTTAGGATGTTTCTCATAGCATCATTGGCTTTGGCAAAATCTCTTAGCTTCTGTTTATCCTGGAATGTTTTGATTACACCATCGTATTTGATTGACAGCTTTGCTGGGTAGAGGTTTCTTGGGTGGCAGTTTTTTTCTTTCAGGGTTTTATATATGTCTCCCCATTGCCTTCTTGCCTGCATGGTTTCTGTTGAGAAATCTGAGCTTATCTGATTTGCTTGCCTTTGTATGTTATCTACCAAAAGAAAAGAATGTCCACACTTCGGTTCTGCCAGGCGTCTGTGGCTGCTCCGATCATTCCCCCAATTGGTCTCACCCAAGATGGCGGCTCCTGGAGCAGCTGAGCATCCCAGACTAAAAAGCAATGGATTTCTTGCTTCTGCCACAAATTCCCCCAGCTGTGAGCCTTCCAACCTTCTACATATTCCTTTATATGTGGTTCAAAGTTCTGGGACCATCCCCTGAGCCTGCTTGGTTGGGTATTCTGTGTTGTTGCTGGTGGAGCTCTTTACTGCACTTCCCCAGATCCGCCATCTTGTTTGTTCTCCTGTGAGTATTTTTGTTTCCTTTACATTGAGGTACAAACCATTCAGAAGGCTGTTGTTTTTGATCTTCATCAGTATTTTAAGTCCTTTTTCATTTCAGCAAGCAAGGTTGTATCATCTGCATATTGCAGGCTGTTAATGAGTCTTCCTCCAACTCTGATGCCACATTTTTCTTCATATAATCCAGTTTCTTGAAAGAATACTACCCTGATACACAACTTTCCTAATTTTAAACCCTTCAGCATTCCCTTGTTGTGTTCAAGCAACTGGCTCTTGGTCTATGTACAGGTTCTTCCTGAGCACAATGAAGTGTACCAAAATATTCATTCTCCGCAATGTTGTCCATAGCTTGTCATGATCCACATAATCAAAAGCCTTTGCATAGTCAATAAAGCACAGGTAAACATCTTTCTGGTATTCTCTGCTTTCAGCCAAGATCCATCTGATGTTAACAATTATATCCCTTAGTTCATGCCCTCATCTGACTCCAGCTTGAACCTCTGGAAGTTCTCTGTACAATCTAATTTTAGGCATTGGATCACTGGATTAAGAATATGCATATATGTCTGTGAGTACACACATATACATATACACATGTACACACATGTATATTTTTTCCAGTATAAGCATACTTATTTGGTATGAGGATCATTGGTAGGCAGTGTAGGTACTTTTAACATCACACTACTTATCTAACTGCCTGTTTGAATGCTGTTAAGTGCTGTTGAGTCAGTTTTGACTCAATGATCCTGTGTAGGGTTTCCAAGGCTGCCTTTCTTTGCAGGAGCAGAGAGCCTCATCTTTCTCTGGTGGGTGGCTGGTGGGCTCGAACCACTGACCTTGTGGTTCATGATGTAGTGCTTATCGTACAGAGCCAGGCTCTCCTGCTTGAGTAACCCCCCTGAAAACATGAGAGTTGGGTACTCTGTTAATAAGGTTAAGACTATACGTAGTTTTGTGAAAAGTGACAGCTGTTCTCTCCTTATTGGAACTATGTGCCTTTAAACTGTTAGGAAAAGTTTGGCTTTTAAGGATCCCAAGAGGAAGCCCATTGCTCACTATTCTCAGGAATTACCAGGTCTTTTTCCTGCCCACACTGAGAATGGTAAGCCTGAAGTTCATTTGGATGACCTGACTAGCCATTCTCATACTTGGTGTACCCATAACCATTATACTCCCCATTATGAATAAATTGATTTTCTTCAGTTTGGTTTCTCCTTAAGCCCTTATAGCACATGCTAGTGCTGGAGCTCTTATGCAGAGTCTCTGGTTAGTGTATTTCTGAGAAGCTAGATAAGGCCAAGCTTTAGTTAAGCTCCACATAGCCAAGTGACATAGAGCTGTTTTTGGCTGAAGGCCCTTTACTTTTCCAAGTGCTCAAATGGAATCATTTAAAATGTAAAATGTATTAACATCTTTCCTGTGAACTAAATTGTACTCTTTTTCTTGGCTTAATTTCCTCTAGACATAAAATTAAGACTCTTTCACCAGTACCAGTGATCAGTAATGCTGAACATGTTGCCATACCTACAGATTAGATAAGCATTTTGGTTTCCAGTAGTGTTTTCATGGAATTATCTCTTTTCAGGTCAAATTCTATTTTGAGAATTCCAGCTGATTCAACAGCCCACAATTTGTACGTTTGGTCTCAAAGTAAATACTTGATTTAACTCAAGTTGAGAGAACTGCACTTGTATTTGAGCCCTGACCCATATAATTTTAATATCCATTAGCCCTAGCTATGGGATGTAATTGGATGGATCAGATACTTCATAAGTTCATGCAAACAGTGGGGAAAGCATTCAGGCCATGTCGGTTCCAAAGCAAACAGTGCGAATCTATCGGTCTAAGCAGAAATCACCAATTAGGCCTGGTTCCTCCCTCTACCACTTCCTTCCGCTTTGTGTTGTGGTACCCAAAGTGCATAGCTCAAGCAAGAGGATTTTAAAAGGGACACATGCTACTTTAGCGGCCTAGATTCACATACAAATTTGTAGTTTTCAACAATGAAGCAACCCTGGTTGCCAAGCTCTTAAAGATTTAAAACTTGACATGGACACAGATCCCAATCATAATCTTTTGCAGTCACTGCTCCTGAAGCATGGACAGGGAAAGGTGAGGCAGAGATAGAGTCCAGGTAAGATTTGTGTTATTACCAGATTTATTTTAACTCTTTCAAACCCAACTTATTTTGTGCCTTGGATTTTCTGTTTAAACCATGTTTTCAGTAATGGAAGGCATTTTGAACAAAATGAAAAGAATGTTTTGAGGTAATATAGATTTTGACATAGTTGTAATTGTTGTTAAGTGACATCGAGTTAGTTCTCACTCATAGTGACATTGTATAGGGTTTCCAAGGAGCAACTGATGGGTTTGAACCACTGACAGTATGGTTGGTTAGCAATCCAGTGCTTATCCTACAGCGGCACACAAGGACTCCTTGATATAATTACTGGGACACATAATGTTCTTTGTGTCTTTGGTTGGTCCTGTGGTTGGTAGAATGAGGTCAGTTTTTTCAGACTCACGCAATTGTACAGCCCCCCATCCGATGGCTTGTTTGTTCTTGTTAAGTGTCATTGAGTCTAATTTGACTCATAACGAGCTGGTATATGGAGTCCTGTTGTGCTGTTGTAGGACAAACAATTGACTATATGGTCATTTTGAACTGCAAGATTGGTGGTTCAAACTCCCCAGTTACTCCTCAGAAAGGCTATACAGGGCCATTATGAGTCGGAACCATCTCAACAACACTTCACAAAAACAAATAGGGTTTCTGAGGTGTGACTGGTGGATTTGAACTGCTGACCTTGCAGTTCAGACCAAGCGTTTGGTCAAGTGCTTATCCTATAGCACCACACCAGGACTGGTTGCATGCACTAATAGTAGGATAGGTACTTCACACTAAAGTACAGAGGCAAAAAATGTAGGTGATCACTACACATTACACGGTTATGAAAGATTAAAAAATCAGATCTCAGTGTTAATTAGAAATCTACGAAGTTGACTTGAAATAGGAAGAGAGAATGTGGTGCTTGAAATCTAGAATTGAAATTGAATAAAACTCTAAAGAAATCAGGTGATCATTAGAGATACTAGTGGCAGCTCAAGCACAGGACAATTTGATCAAATGTCTCCAAATGTGAACTGCTGTCCTTTAGTTCAAGATGTAGCCTGCAAACATGCCTGCTGAAGTCATTGTTGTGTGCCATCAAATCAGTTGTGACCAATTCTATAGGACAGAGTAGAACTGCCCCTTGAAGTTTCCTAGGATGTAATCTTAATGAAGTGGATGGAATAGAGCTTTTGGGACCTTCATTTACTAATGTGACATGATTTAAAAATGGGAAGAAATAGTTGCAAACATTCACGAATCATCAGAATGTAGAATGTATGAATTATGAATTAAGGAAAATGGAAAGTAATCTAAAATGAAATGGAATATATAAAGATGAATATCCTGGCCATTAGTGAGCTGAAATGGACTGATATAGGCCATGTTGAATTGAACAATTATCTGATATACTATGCAAGGAACAACAAATTGAAGAAGAATGATATATTTATCATCAAAAAGAACATTCAATACAAATCCTATAGTACAATGCAGTTGTTGCTGTTGTTAGTTGCCATTGAGTTGGTACCTACCCATAGCGACCTTATGCACAACAGAACGAAACACTGCCCAATCCTGGGCCAACCTCAAAATTGTTGCCACGCTTGAGTCCAAAATACGAGAGATGAAGTTTGGCCATACTGGCTTCCATGGAGCACTCTGGCTATACTTCCCCCTTACACAGATCTGTTTGGTTTTTGGCAGTCTATGGCATTTTCAACACTCCCCTCCAACACCATAAATCAGATTCATCAATTCTACAGACTTCCTTATTCACTGTCCAGCTTTTGCATGCAAATGAGGTTATTGAAAATACCATGGCTTGGGTCAGGCGCACCTTAGTCCTCAAGCTGACATCTTTGCTCTTCAACACTTTAAAAAGTACCTGTGCAGCAGATTTGCCTAATGCAGTACATCACCTGATCTCTTGACTGCTGCTTCCATGAGTCTTGATAGTTGATCCAAGAAAAATTAAGTCCTTGACAACTTCAATCTTTTCTCTGTTGATAAGAATGTTGTTTATTGGTCCAGTGGTAAGGATTTTTTATTTCTTTACATTGAGATGCAGTCCATACCAAAGGCTGTGGTCTCTGATCTACATCAGTTAAGTATTTTAAGTCCTCTTCACTTTCATCAAGCAAGGGTTGTATCATCTGCATATCGCAGGTTGTTAATGAGTCTTCCTCCAATCCTGATGCCATGTTTTTCTTCATAGAACCCAGCTTCTCAGATTTACTCAGCATACAGGTTGAATAAGTATGGTGAAAAAATACAACCTTGTTGCACACCTTTCTTCATTTTAAACCAGTCAGTGTTCTCATGTTCTGTATGAACAACTGTCTCTTGGCCTATGTACAGATTTCCCATGAGAACAATTAAGTGTTCAGGAATACTCATACTTTGCAATGTTGTCCATAGCTTGTCATGATCCACATAATCGAAAGCCTTTCTGTAGTCAATAAATCACAGGTAAACATCTTTCTGATATTCTCTGCTTTCAGCCAAGATCCATTGGACATCACCAACAACATCCCTTGTTCCACGGCCTATTCTGAATCTGACTTGACCCTCTGGAAGTTGTCTGTCAATGTATACTTGCAGCCATTTCTGTATTACTTTTAGTAAAACTTTATTCGCATAGGATATCAAAGATATTTATTGTCCCATGATTTCTGCATTCTGTTGGGTCACCTCTCTTTGGAATGGGCACAAATATGGATCTCTTCCAATCAATCTGCCAGATAGTTGTCTTCCAAATTTCTTGGCAGAGATGAGTGAGTGCCTCCTGTGCTGCCTCACTTTCCTGAAAGATTTCAATTTTTATTCCACTAATTTCTGGTGTCTTGTTTTTTGCCAATTCCTTCAATGCACCTTGGACTTCCTCCTTCGGTATCATTGGCTCTTGATCATATGCTACCTCTTGAAATGGCTGAACATCAACCATTTACTTTTGGTACAGTGACTATGTGTATTCCCTCCATCTTCTTTTGATGCTTTCTGCATCATTCAATACTTTGCCCAGAGAATCTTTTAATAACGAAAGTTGAGGCTTGAATTTTTTCTTCAGTTCTCCCAGCTTGAGAAATGCTGAGCGTGTTCTTCCCTTTTGGTTTTCTGGCTCCAGATCTTTGCACATTTCATTGTAATATTTGACTTGGTCTTCTCAAGCTGACCTTGGAAATTATCTGTTCCGTTCTTGTACCTCCTCATTTCTTCCATTTGCTTTAGCATCTCTACGCTGGAGAGCAATTTCAGCTACCACTCATCTGTCAGTTTCTCATACTGTTGTTGTTGTTGTTGTTGTTGTTAAGTGCCGTCGAGTCGGGTCCGACCCATAGCGACCCTGTACAGGGTTTCCGAGGGTGTAAATCTTTACGGGAGTAGAAAGCCTCATCTTTCTCCCACGGAGCAG
>NW_006408549.1:6159299-6159725 GCF_000296735.1 Chrysochloris asiatica
AATGGTATTGCTTTCCTAATGTCCTTTTCATTGCTATTGCTTTTGCTATAGAGAAATCAAAATGATTTTTGTATGTTGATCTTATACCCTGCAACTTTGCTGAATCTTTCGATGAGATCTAATATTTTTTTACTGAGTCTTTGGGGTTTTCTATGTATAGGATCATATCATCTGCAAATGAGAGTTTTACTTACTCTTTGCCAATTTGGATGCCAATTTTAATTTCTTTATCATGCTGTATAGCTCTGGCTAAAACTTCCAGCACAATATTGAATAGGAGTGGTGGTAAAGGGTATCCTTGTCTGGTTTCTATTTGCAGGGGGAAGGCTTTCAGTTTCTCTCCTTTGAGCATGATGTAGGCTCTTGGTTTTGTCTATATGCTCTTGATTATGTTGAGGAATTTCCCTTCAATTCCTACTTTGTTGA
>NW_006408549.1:6161343-6161850 GCF_000296735.1 Chrysochloris asiatica
TCAGATGAGCTTCCAGAAGAAGACAGACTAGAAGAAGAAGTGACAAACTAATTCCGAATATTTAGTCACTGAAAACCTTATGCATAGCAGAGATACACTGTCAGAAAATGAGTGCCAGAAAATGAGCCTCTCAAGTTGGAAGTCACTCAAAATGCAACTGGGGAAGAGCTGCCTCCTCAAAGTAGACTTGACCGTGATGACGCAAATGGAGTAAATCCCATAGGAGTAAAGCCCATGGGACCTTAATTTGTTGATGGGGCACAACCCAAAATGAAGAGAAACAGCTGTAAATATCCACTAATAATCGGAACATGGAACATACGAAGTATGAATCTAGGAAAATTGGATATTGTCAAAAATGAAATGAACACATAAAAATCAATATCGTAGGCATTAATGAACTGAAATGGACTGGTATTGACCATTTTGAATCTGACAACCACATGGTTTACTATGCTGGGAATGACAAATTGAAGAGGAATGGTGTTGCATTCATCGTCAAAAAGA
>NW_006408549.1:6162395-6165662 GCF_000296735.1 Chrysochloris asiatica
CTGAAGAAAATGAAAACAAGTCCACAAGAGCCAAAATATGACCTTGAATATATCCCACCTGAATTTAGAAATCTGAAGAACAGATTTGATCATCTGAAGACCAGAAGAGTTGTGTGATGACATCAAAAACATCATACAGGAAGAAAGCAGTCGTTAAGAAGACAAGAGAGAAGGAAAAGATCAAAATGGATGTCAGAAGAGACAATATCCATATGCCTACAAGGAAAACTAGCTAGTAAGACTATTTTAAACTTTACACATTAATACCAAGAAATTCATAAAGAAATTGAAGATTTTACCAGTTTCTTCAGTCTGTAATTAATCAAACATGCACTCAAGATACACTGATAATTACTGATGATTATAATACAAAAGTTGGAAATAAAGAAGGATCAGCAGTTGCACATTACTGCCTTGGTGATAGAAATGGTGTCAGAGAATGCACGATGGAATTTTGCAAGATCAATGGTTTATTCACTGCAAATATCCTTTTTTCATCAACATAAATGGTGACTATACACCTGAACCCTACCAGATAGAGTACACAGGAATCAAATCAACTATATCTGTAGAAAGAAATGGTAAAGAAACTCAATATCATCAGTCAGAACAAGGCCAGGGATTGACTATGAAACAGACCATCAGCTGTTCATGTGCAAGATGAAGTTGAAGCTGAAGAAAATTCAAAACACATCCACAATAGCCAAAGTGTAGTCTTGAGTATGTTGTTGTTAAGTTGTGTTGAGTCAGTTCTGACTCAGTGACCCTGTAAAGGGTTTCCAAGGAGCAGCTGGTGAGCTTGAACCACTGATCTTGCAGTTCAAACTGACATTGTAGTTCAGCACATTAACCTGTCACACCACACCAGGACTCCCAACATTGAATATATATCTACTGAATTAAGAGACCTTTTAAAGGATAGATTTAATGCATTGAACATGAGTAAGTGAAGACCAGATGAGTTGTGGGATGAAATAAAAAAGCATACACAAAGAAAGCAATACCAAAGACAAGAAAGGAATACCAAAGTGGATGTCAGAAGAAACTCTCAAAACTTGTTCTTGAATGTAGCAAGTAGCTAAAGTGAATGGAAAAAATAATGATTAAAAGAGTTGAATAGAATATTTCTAAGGGTGATTTGAGAAGACAAGGCAAAGTATTATAATGAAATGTGCAAATATCTGGATTTAGACAACCAAAAGTGAAAAAGCATGCTTGGCATTTTTTTTAATATATATAAATGTTTTATTGTGAATTGTGTGAAGTTTACATGTGAGAACATTAGTTTTACATTAATTCTATCATACATTGTTTCATTGCCATAGTTACCATCCCATCCATGTATCATCACCCAACCAAAGGGTATACCCTGAAAGCCTGCTCCCCTGTCCACGGTCCTCGGCACACTGCCCCCTTCCCTCTCTGGATCTCAAGTCCCCAACCACTCCACCTCTTCATGTCATCTTCTCTGCCTCCATCTCAGGCCTCACTCGTTCTCTAGGTAGGGTCCCGCTCTCCACTCTTCTCCATTGATGGTCCCAGGACCCTCCATTCCTAGACTGAAAAGTTAATCACCCCCCTCTTTGCTATAAAATGTCCACCTTTACATTTTCAACCCTCACAATCAGTCCTGATAACAATTATTCACTATTGTATCACAAGAGACCCATCTGCATTTATTTTCATCAGCCCTTCCTGGACAGGCTGGATACTATTCACTAGAGACTATAACTTCCTCCATGCCCTTTGGATCTAGGTTCCCTCTTGAAAGCTTGTAAGCCAGTCACTTCTTACCCTTGTATCCCACCCCCCATTTTGGGTAGTTGATGTCCAAGTTGTCCATCCCTGTCTACCATTTGTGTGGAGGGGGTGGGAATAATTCTTGCAGCAAGGATTTGTTTCTTTTGAGCTATTGCATTGATAGGTGTAGGTCAAGTTTATCAAATTGTATCAGATTTAGCTTTTTTCCTCTTCATTCTTCTTTGGATTGAGCTCTGATCATCCAGTCGTTGAAGCCAGGTCAGGTAGGTATCATCTGCAAGTGTGGGTGTTCTTGCAACTGTTCACCCTCTTCTTATCAGCTGGATGCTTCGCTCTCCACTCTAGTCCTCTATGGCTATGTCACTGACTCTGAGCCCATGAGTTCCCAGGTTTGCCACACTGCTGGCAGACCATGTTTCCACCCAGGGTTCCCAGGAGTCTGCTGAATGATGTTTCCCTCACTTCCCCTTATGGGTGACGTGCGTGGTCACTAACCATTGTGTCTTAGTCTTGGAAAAGCATTTGCACTGAGAGGACCCGACCACTTGCCTTGATGTCTCCTGGGCAAGCAACTTTCTTGTTCTTGTAGTAGCAGTCAGTCTGCCTCTGTTGTTTTGTACTTTTCCTGTAGGTCTTTCTTTCAAGAACTATCTTCTGGTTTTTTAGCTTCTCCAGGTTGATCTGTTCGTCCTTTCAAGTGGAAAATTTCCCATCTCTGAAGATCTAGATGTGGTTCAGGCTTCCTTCTATAGTCTTATATAGTGCAGAGGCTCTTCAGGAAACCTCCTTCACTGGATACACTGTAGCCCCATTTTAGGTATTCCAATTAGTTATAGGCAGAAGACAGATTTACAAGCTTTCTATGGTGATATTTCTGGCTGTTCCTTTCTCTCCCCCTCCAGTGTTTATTTTATAATGCATGGAAAACCTAGGTTCAAAAGACAGCCAAGCATCTTAACATTACTTCCCCCTTTTCCCCATTCCATCCATGTCTCAATCTCTGTATCCCAGAGCCCTGTTGTTCTAAGGCTGTGCCTACATAATTTTTTACCTCTCTCCCATTTAGCCCATTCATACCTATCTAATTATTCTCCCATCTGCTTTGTTCTTCCATTCCCCTCTTCCTACTTGTATATTGCCCACTCCCCAACACGCAAACTATCCTGTGTCTATTCCCTGCCCTGTGGTCTACCTTCCCCTCCCCTACCCCTATCCCTACGTCCCAGCGACCAACTAAGAATCCACTTTAGTAGATTATTATGGCTCTTTTTCTTAGTCTTTTACAGTAGTGGTCCTATGCAGTATTTTTCCTTTTGTGACTAATTTCACTCAACATAATGTCTTTAAGGTTCATCCATGTTAGGTAGTGGCATGCAGCTTCCTTGTTATTTTTCAAGGTAGCATAGTACTCCTTTGTGTGTATGTACCACAGTTTGTTTATCCATTCTTCAGTTGATGGGCACTTTGGCTGACTCCATCTTTTTGCTATTGCAAATAGTGCAGCTA
>NW_006408549.1:6168053-6185716 GCF_000296735.1 Chrysochloris asiatica
CTTATCTTTATTATTTCCCTTCTTTTTGTGACTGTAGGTTCCCTCTGCTGGTGTGCTTCTAGTTGTTGAAGGTGCTGTGTTAATGTGTTGATTTTGGCTCTTTCCTCTTTTTGGATGTGTGCATTTATTGCAATAAATTGTCCTCTCAGGACTGCTTTCGCCATGTTGTGTTTTCATTCTTGTTTGTTTCTAGGAGCTTTGTGTATTCACATTTAATTTCTTCTTTTCCCCAGTCGCTTTTCAGCAGGGTGTTGTTCAGTTTCCATGTATTCGACTTTATTGTTTTGGCCTTCTTATTGTTGATTTCTAGTTTTATAACATTGTGGTCTGAGAAGACGCTCTGTAGAATTTTGATGGTTGTCAATTTATGGAGGCTTGCTTTGTGGCCTAACACATGGTCAATTCTGGAAAATGTTCCATGCACACTGGGTAAGAATTTGTATTGTGCTGTTGTGGGATAGAATACTCTGTATACATCTATGAGGTCAAGTTGGTTGATTGTGTTGTTAAGTTCATCTGCAGCATTGTCGAGTTTCTTTCTGGTTGTTCTATCCCTTTTTGAGAGTGGTGTGTTGAAATCTCCTACTATAATTGTGGATTTATCTATTTCTTTCTTCAATTCCATTAAGGTTTGCTTCATGTATCTTGGTGCTCTTTCATTGGGAGCGTATATATTTATTATAGTTACGTCGTCTTGCTCAGTAGGCCCTTTGATCATGAGATAGTGTCCTTTGTCTCTTACTCTGGTTTTTATGTTAAAGTCTACTTTGTTGGAGATTAGTATTGCCACTCCTGCTTGTTTAATGCTGCTGTTGGCTTGGTAAATTTTTTCCCATCCTTTGACTCTTAGTCTGTTTTTGTCTTTGTGTGTAAGGTGTGTCTCTTGCAGTCAGCATATTGATGGATCTTGTTTTCTTATCCATTCTGCCACTCTTTGTCTCTTCACTGGTGCATTCAATCCATTGACATTCAATGTAATTATCGATAAGTATGAATGATTACTGTCATTATGTTACTTTTTTGGCAGTGTTATTCGTTCTTTGGTCCTGCTTTCCTTCTTGTATTGGGTTTGTGTTTTTGAGTTGATTGTGGTTGGTGTCTTCCTAGTTTCTCTGTTCACTTGTTCTGTTTGGGAATTCGTTTTTATGATATGTTATGGAGTGTTAACTTTCTTTGGGGTTACCTTGTAGTCTACTAACTTTTCTCTGCATCTAGGACGCTCCATTGTAACCTGTAATTTACCTGGCATCCCCACCACTTGGGCTTCTGTTGCTGCGTTTGTCCCTTCTTTGACATTGATATGTTTATGTCCTTCAGTTGATCCTTGGGCTCCCTTGTGTTTGTTGTTGTAGTCTCGTTCTGTTCTGGACTCTGCTTTTTGTTAGCTGTATTCTGTCAGTCTCTGTTTGTTGTCTGTTCTTGTTGGTTCTCCATCCCCAGAACTCCCTTTAGGATGTTTTTAAGTGCTGGGTTGGTTTTGATAAAATCCCTCAGATTCTGTTTATCATGGAATGTTTTGATCGCACCATCGTATTTGATTGGTAGTTTTGCTGGGTAGACGATTCTTGGTTGACAGTTTTTCTCTTGCAGGGTCTTGTATATGTCTCCCCATTGCCTTCTTGCCTACATGGTTTGTTCTGAATAGTCAGTGCTTAATCTAATTTGCTTGCCTTTATAACTTATATTTCTGTTCTCCCTGGCCGCTTTTAGTATTATTTCCTTGTCTTTGATTTTGGAGAGCTTGACTATTATATGTCTTGGAGACTTTTCTTTTGAGGTCTATCTTTCCTGGGGTATGTTGGGTTTCTTGAATGTTTATTTTCTTGTCTTTTAAGATGTTAGGGAAGTTTTCTTCCAGAAGCTCTTCAACTATTGCCTCTGTGGACTTCTTTGATACTTTTTGTTCCGGAATGCCAATAATTCTTACATTATTCCTCTTCATGTTATCTACCATGAATTTTAGACTCTCTAAAGATTATTTTATCCTTTTAGTTGCTTGCTGTTCTATCTTGGCAGTATTGAAAGATTTGTCTTCCAGTTCACTAGTTCTGGCTTCCATCTCTTCTAGTCTTATCCTTTTCCCTTTCAGCCTATTGTCTATTTCTAATATCTTATTATTGATCACTTGGACATCTTTTTGCAGGTTTTGAATTGTTTCCAGTGCTGTGTCAGTCCTATTAGATTGTTCCTGAAATACTTTCTGTACTTCTTCCTTATTTTCCTCGACCCCTTTTTGGAGTATTTGAATTTGTTTCCATATCATTCTTCTGAATTCCCTCTTAGGCATATCCAGAACCCGCTCCTCCTTCTCTATAAAGCCTTTGTCTGTCTCCAGCTCATTTGTATCTGCTGCTCTCTTCTGCTTTTGGGCGTGTTTCACTAATGTTAATTATTTCTTGTTGGGCATGATTATTCTTATTTTATTGTAATTATTATTAATATGATCAGGGCATAGGCTTCCCTTATTGTCTGTAATGTGTAGCAGGTGTTGTTAGGTCTTGTCTACATGCTGTCCGCATCTGATGACATCAAAAAGTTACCGTACCTCTCCCTCTCTCTGTGCCTTGGGTAAACTGACTTGCCTGATATCCACACTGAGATCCCAAGCTAGGGCAGGGAGATTTTTTTTTGGAGGGGAGCATGGTTATGTCAGTTCTCACGGCCTTATTTGTCTATGTTTCCCCTTTACTGGAAGCGCCACTTTCTGAAAGGGCTGGCTCCAATCCTGCCCTCCAAACTCTGCAGGGGGCAGGGGCAGTTGCTGGAGTGGGAGCCACGCGGGGTTGTGGGTGAAAGTTTAAAATGCCAGTAATTCCTCAGTAGTGTGATTTTTTAAAAAAAGTGAGTTCAGGAGGTTGAAGCACTAGGTCTTATGATAGTTTGAAGGCTGTTGGTCCACAGGAAGGTTTCCTTCATGAGATCCCCTTCCCTTCTAGCCGGAGCTTCTCCTACCTGTGTCATCTGGCTGCAGGCCGGAACCAGAACTCCCTTGGTATTTCTTAAGCTGGAAGAACAGAAGGAAAAATTCAAGTCTTGAATTCAAGTATTAAAAGATTCTATAGACAAAATATTCAGTGATGCAGGAAGCATCATAAGATGGAAAGAATACACAGTCACTGTACTAAAAATAATTTGTTGACATTCAGCCATTTCAGGAGGTAGCATATGATCAAGAATCAATGGTATTTAAAGAGAAAGTCTAAGCTGCACTGAAGGCATTGGCAAAACACAATGCTCAAGAAATTGACAGGATATGAATAGAGATGTTTCAACAAATGGATGCAATGCTACCTTGGTCATAAAGAGGTTGCCACAGAACATTTAGGTAGGGTCAGTGAATGAAAGTTTATCACTCCATCTTTTCTGTGATTTTTCTACTGGTTAAGATCTCAGGCAGAAAGACATGTGATCCATACCTTTTGTTGTTGTGTTGCTGTGTGTTGTTGAGTTAATTCTAACTCTTAACAATCCCCCATGACAGACTGGAACTGTCTCATTTTTGTTTTTATTTTTGACTGTAGTCTTTATGGGAACAGATTACCAGTCTTTCTCTCATGGAGCTGCTTGGTAGGTTTGAATCTCCAACTTTTCACTATAGGAATTTTAAACACCTGGAGGTCAGAGATCATATTTTAGTTACTTTTCTATTATCTGAAGAATCTGGCATAATTCCTTGTTCAAGAGCGTCTCAATCAATCTCCACGACCCTGAGAAAAGAACTAGATGGTGCCTGGCTATGGCTACCGACCGCTCTGAAAGGGTTCATGTTAGGAGGTCCCAGATACAGTAGAAGGTCCTGGATTCAGTGGAGGTAAAACAAACAAACTAAAACCTTCAAAGTTATATATAAAAAAAAGACCAGGCTCAATGGCACTTAAGAACAACAACTGGTCAGAATGAAACTTGAGACTGACCTTCAGTCACTAAGGACTGGACTGGAGCTCATCCTAATGGCCCAATTTTCAGGCAAGCAGTGGGTAGGTATATAGGCAGGACAACAATACTAGTAAGGTATGCTCACCATTGAATTGTCAACCATTCAAGATCAAAGGGCACGTTTACATAAGGACAAAATTCAGAAGGGTTGGGAAGGAGTGTGGACTGGAAACAAGAACTACAGGAGAAAGCTGGTAATTGCTGCATGACCAGGATTGCACTCACTGAGATGTGACAAAATGCATGATCTGTTGAATGTAAAACTGATGATAAATTCTGTAAATCTTCACTCAATTCACAATAAAATAAGAAAAAAATGTTTAAACAAGAGAGAGAGAAAAAAAGAGGGCCTGAATGAATAGTTACTTGAAGTCTGGATGAACTTAAGTCTGGATGAACAAACTATCAAATCTAGACTTAAATAACTTCCTAAAATAGGTGAGCAAATATTTTGGTGCTTTGCAGTTTCTTCTCAGAAAAAAAGTTGAAGTGGAAAATGTGCAGGTTAACACATGGGTCACCCAATCACTAGAAAGTAAAACCAAATCTCAGTGGAACTTACATAGCTGCTTACCTTGAGTAAGTTTAAAGGACTCTATAGTGACATAACATCCAGGCTCACAGGACTCCTGGAACTAACTGTATGATCTGCCCCAGCTACCTAAACACTTCATATGCAATGTGTTTCCCCCTCTGAGAGCTTTCCTTCAGTGCTTAAGAATATTATTATGAAAAACAATAATATTTATTTGAGGTCCCACAGTGAAACTAAGAACCTGAGCCAGCAGAGGGTTGTATCGAAATCTGCAGTCTCCCTCAGCAATGCAGGAGACCTTTATGATTACACGGTCATAATACCAGACAGTCAATGGTCCTTCTTAAGTGTTACCCAGACAGTCAACCCTTTGCCATAAACTGAAGAGGGAATAAAAATAAAAACAGCAACTGAGGAAGATATGGCGTATGACCTTGAATGACTACCCATCAAAAGGAAACAGAAACTTTTCTAAAAACAATAGTATATACCATTTGTTGTTTGTTGTTAATTACCATCTAGTCTGTTCGAATTCATAGCGACCCCGTGTAGGGTTTCCAAGGCTTCAGATCTTTGTGGGAGCAGAAAGCCTCATCTTTTCCCCATGGAGCGGCTGTTGGGCTAAAGACCCATTGATATTGAATAGATTCTGACTCATAGAGACCCTAGAGAACAGAGTAGACCTGCTCCATAGGGTTTCCAAAGCTATAATATTTACATAAACAGACTGCCATATCTTTGTCCCCCTCAGATCAGCTGGTGGGTTAGAAACACTGATCTCAGGGTTAACAGTTGAACAGTAAACCACTGTGCTACCATATCTTCTCAAATACCTGATGCATAGAGCAATGCAAGGACACACTGAAGAGATTTCTTAGGAACTATATATATATATATTACCCTCATTTTGCTTTTACTTATCTGATTAAAGTAGTTGTGAGATTTTAATCATAGTTTTTAACTTAAAGCTGTATAACCAGGCCTTAATCTCTCTAAAGGAACTTTAGTAACATGGTGGTTACAAGTCAGGCTGCTAATCTCAAGGTCTACAGCTCAAAACTACCAGTGGTCCTGTGGGATAAAGATGAGGAATTCTGCTCCTGTAAAGATTTACCGCCTCAGAAACCCTATACAGGGTTGTTATAGGTTGGAACCGACTCCACAGCACATCATCACCACTATCAATCTCTAAGCTTCAATATTGCTATCTGTAAAATGGGGATAAAAGTGGTATTAATTTAGTAAGATTATTGTGAGGATTCAAAGAAATAATGTAAAATGCTCAGCATGGTACCTATTACATTCGAAGCTCTCATAAGTGAATGAAGTGAGTTAAAGGGTGGAACAGTGGGAGAAATGGCAAAGTTAAGGGATGGGGAAGATGTCCTAAGGCCCTGTAGCCTGAGCTGAGGACTGGGCTTTGACTTCGGATGAAACAGTAGCTTAGCTTTTGTTGTGTTATGAACAGAGGCGTGACAAGAGGTACTCTGTTGATCATAGCCTAAATTGGTCTTGATCCTTTTTTACCCCTCTTCTCTGTCTCATCTCTGATGCGTCTTTCCCTTTGTTTGTTCCACAAATGTCAATGACAGTTTTCTTGAAAGTCCAGATAATTACTTTTACTTCTAACTACAAAGGATAACCCCCTCGAAACTTACAAAGCCATGTTCTGAGTATTATTCACTGATCTCCTTGGCCTTCCCTTTTCAAATCTGTCCAGATTTTCTACAACCATGTAATACAGCTCTCCTGGCCTTCACAGTTTAATTCTCTGGACTTGTTACTTGTGGCTTGGCCTTTCAGTAGTTTCCTGGATTCTATCCCTCTCTGGAGGAATCCTTTCAGAGTCTGTCTCTGAGATATTGCATCTCTTCTTCCTCTGTGAGACTTCGTTTGGACGCAGTACCTTTTCTAATCTAGTCACAGTTAAGCTACCTCTTTCTTTTCTAAGGCTTGATAGCAGAGCAGTTTGACTGGAGTTTTACTTCTCTTTTTTCTTTCTATTTTGTCTTAGGCTGGTTTCTGTAGTGAAGTAAAATCAGTGGAACTTTTTCTCTCCAGGAAGTAGCTCATGTAGTCATAGAGGCTGGCAACCTTCATGTTCATGGACGAGATACCAGGCTATAGGCTTCTGGTAACTCTTGTAACTACAGGGGCTGACAAACCCAAGATCGACAGGTAAGGCAGCAGAAGCAAATGAATCCAAGGTCAGTGGTAAAATGGCAGGCTGCTGACTCAGGTTGATGAGGTTAGCAGTTTCCAGGATCAGTAGGCAATATGGCAGGACACTGCCTCAAGTTCAAAGAACTGGTGGTCAGACAATGATGAGCCAGATGCAGGATTCAGATCCAATGAAAAGCAAGAGGGTTTTTCTAGGACTCCATACATACTGGAAGCAGGCCACACCCTTAAAGAAACTCCTTTCAGTTGATTGGCTGTTCATAGTAGATCTCATCCTGGAAATGATAACATCATATAAGATCTCAACTTGGGATGGCAACATCATAACTGCCAAATCAAGTTAACATACAACCTTCGCCATCACATACATCTTCTGGTCTTCAGGAACTCATTTTGTTTTCATACCCATCTAATCTATGTCCTAGAATCTCAGTCTTTCTCCTAGGAAAACATCTTTTATTCTCCACCAAAATAAGCTGGTCTTCCTTTGCTTGCTTCACTCTCAGAGCCCAGCAGTGCCCACTGACCTAGAACCTGGGTTAGGTAGCCACTATCCAGCCTTTGGAGTCCTGGTATAGCATTGCAGGATAATGCACTGTACCACAAAGTTGGTTTGAACCTTAAGGTTGGCGGTTCAAATCCATTAGCCACTCCTCAGAAACTCTATACAGGGTCACTATGAGTTAGAAATGACTTGATAGCACTTAACACCAACACCAACTTCCAGCCTTTGGAGTCAATCCAATTTCTGGTGCCAGCTCTGGGTTGGTAGGTACTTGCTGTCATGGATCAGCAAATCTCAGTAACCCTGAATTTTTCATTCTTGAACAAGCTTGCTTATTGTCACCCCATTAGAATAATGAAGTTAGCAGAACTGTGGTCCCTGAGGCTCAGCACAAACCTACACAGACGTTTCTTCATTGGACTAAAGTGTATGTGAGAGGCTGAAATTTAAGGAGGCTGGTGGGAGATGAAAAGAAAAGTTTCCTCTAAAAATAATGTCCTTTAAGAAGAAGGAAGCAATACTGTATTGTCCTGAACTTCCAAAACTCATTTTTATGGAATCAAATCCATAAAGACTTGGCTATGAGCCATGTAATATTGTGAGTGTTAGAATTTGCACTTGGTTCCTCTAGTTACATGAGCTGTTTGGGAAGAAAAAAAAAAAAAAAAAGCCTGTTGCCAGCCCACTCCCTACTGGCTGCTTGGAAACCAAATTTGAACTCCATTTAGGATTTACATTCTAAAGAGAAACTCAAATTAAGGTCATTTTCAAATGGTAGAATTTGAGGATGTGCTAGGCCAGTTAATCTCCCAGGCCCCTTCCCACTCCTTTTATTGTACTTTGATTCCTTTGTAGCAGTAAGTGAATCATTTTGAAAATTCTCCTGCTTCTGAAGTTCACCAGCTACAAACATTATACCTAAACACTTTAGGTTCCTTTCAGCTTGATATTTAGCAGTTCTGCCAAAGTTCTTAACTGGAGAAATTTTCAATTGGTTCAGTGTGTGTCCTTGACATAATTCACTGGGGACAGGTAGTCTAGAGTTCATTTACAGAGATCCATGGGTCTCAGATCTTTAGTGGTAAGTACAGAAAGGTTGTGAATTTTGAAAAACCCATTTGGATGGGTTGCATGTTCATGCTCATTAAAATCATGTTGTTCACTCATTCATTCATTCATTCATCAAATTTTTTTTTTTTTAACTACTCATGCCAGTTGCTATTTTAGTACTGGGTTTACTGTGTTTAACAGAAATCTGAAATATGTCCTAAATGATTTGATTCACTTTTCCCTTTGACTTTCCATTACTACACTGCACTACAAATGAGTTTGACTTGACTGTCTGACCAAGCATCTCAATCTTGACCTATTCTCCCAACCATCTTTGTGGTCATGGCATCAATCAAGCATCTGGAAAAGCTAGTATTGTTGAGAACATCTGTATAATATAAACTGTACATGGGCCTAAACTTGCACATATGGGTTTACTTGGTGATTAATGGTCCTTACAGGAGTGTGAACAGACTCATAGAAACATATAATTTTAGAGCTAGATTGGATTTTAGACATCTCACAGTCCAATCCCTGGTATAATCCAAGGGCTAAAAACCCACCTACCAATTTATTCACTGATGTACTAATTTATCCAATAATGTGATTAATTAAATAGAATTATTGCATGGAATAACATGAAGTAGTCTTCTAGACTCTGGATGCATAGTGGTAAACAGGAAAGAGCTCCCCATGGAGTTCATACATTAGGAAGAAAGATCAGCATTTACACAGTGAATTATTCTATTACAGAAAATAGAGATTGCTAAAGGAGTATCCAGTAAGGAAAAAACATACCTCGTCTGGGGAGCTAAGGAAGCTTCTCTGAGGAAGTGAGGATGGGGCAGAGTGATACTGGCAGAGAGAATGATGTGATCCAAGGCAGGAGGGAGCATGAGAGACTCCTATACACATATACACATTAAGAACAATAAGTGAAAAATTATCAAAGAAAATCCATATCTGTATATAGATTTTCCCTGCCAGAGAGAGAATTTCCCAATTGTGGCCCTGTGGGTTAATGCGCTGGACTGCAAAGTCAGTTTGAACCACAAGGTCGGAGGCCAAACTCCTGGAAATCCTATGCAGGGCCACGATCAGTCAGATCCAACTTGACAGCACTTAACAACAACAATGTCTTTCAAAGCTTTGAGGATTAAAGCATTTGACATTTAGTCTGATAAAATGTTTTTCTTCTTTTAGCTCAAGGTGAATTCTGGCATTTCAAGGGTGAATTCTATTACTATTATTTTATATGATCATGATGAAAACCCACTACTCATCTGTCAGTTTGTTATACTATGGTGGCTAGTGTGTTGCTTGGTGCTGGAAGCTATGCTATGATACTTAAAAGATATTTTAAGTATAAGCAGGGTCAATAATGGTGAACAGATTTCAGCAGAAGTTGCAAACTGAGCCAGACTAGGAAGAAGGAGAGGTGAACTACTTCTGAGTAGTCATTGAAAATGTTATGAACAGTATCAGAACATTGCCAGATAGACTGTCAGAAGATGAGCACCTCAGGTAGGAAGGCACTCAAAATGTGACTGGGGAAGAGCTGCCTCCTCAAAGTAGAATTAACCATCATAATGTAGATAGAGCAAAGCTTTGAGAACCTTCATTTGCTGATGGGGCACAACTCAAAAGGAGGAGGAACTGCTGCAAACATCCATTTATAATCAGAATGTGGAATGTACAAAGCATGAATCTAGGGAAATTGGAAGGTTTCAAAAGTTAAATGGAATGCATAAATACTGATATCCTAGGTATTGGTGAGCTGAAATGGACAGGCATTAGCTATTTGGAATCAGATAATCATATGGTTTATTATGTTAGGATGTCCTAACAAATTGAAGAGGAACAGCATTGCATTCACCCTCAAAAAGAGCATTTTGAAATCTATCTTGAAGTATAATGCTGTCTATGATAGGATAATATCCATACAACTACAAGGGAGCCCTGGTAGTGTAGTGAGTAATGTGTTGGGTTGTTAACCACAGCCTCCATGGTTCAAATCCACCACCAGTTCCGCAAGAGAAAGATGAAGATTTTTTTTTTTTTTTTTTGCTCCTGCAGAGATTTACAGCCTCAGAAAACCCTATACAGGGTTGCAATGAACCAGAACTGACTCAATGGCACACAACAACAGCAAGGAAGACCCATTAACAACACTCTTATTCAAATTTATGCACCACCCATTAAAGCTGATGATGATGAAACTGAAGAATTCGACCAACTTCTTCAGTCTGAAATTGATCATGCAATCATGATGTATTGATAATTCCTGGTGATTGGAATGTGAAAGTTGGAAACAAAGAGAAAGGATCAGTAGCTGGAAAACATGGCCTAGGTGATAGAATTTTGCAAACCCAATGGTATTCATTTCAAATACCTTTCTTCAACAACATAAATGTCAACCATACATGTGGACCTCACCAGATGGAATAAGCAGGAATCAAATCAAGAACATCTGTGGGAAGAGATTAGGGAGAAGCTCAATACCATCAGCCAAAACATGGTCAGTGGCAGACTATGGGACAAGCAATCAATTGCTCATACACAAGTTCAGGTTAAATCTGAAGAAAATCAAAACAAGTCCACAAGAGCCAAAGTATGACCTCAAGTATATTCCACCTGAATTTAGAGACCATCTCAAGAACAGGTGATACATTTGACACTAATGACCAAAGACTAGGGGAGTTGTGGAATGACATCAAGAACATCATACATGAAGAAAGCAAAAGGTCATTAAAAAGAAAGGAAAGAAAGAAAAAGACCAAAGTGTATGTCAGAAAAGATTCTGAAACTTGTTTTTGAATGTAGGGAAGCTAAAGCAATTGGAGGAAATAATGAAGTAAAAGAGCCAAACAGGAATGAAATGTGCAAAGCCCTGGAGTTATAAAACCAAAAGAGAAGAACATGCTCAGCATTTCTCAAGCTGAAAGAATTGAATGAAAAGATCTAAGCCTCAGGTTGCAATATTAAAGAATTCTATTGGTAAGATGGAGATCTGGTGTGGTGCTGTAGGATTAACATTGGACTGCTAACGGTAAGGTCAGCAATTCAAACCCACTAGCCACTCCCTAAAAAATACTATACAAGGTCGCTATGAGTTGGAACTGACTCGATGGCACTTAACAGCAACAACAAAATGGGTAAAATATTGAATGATGCAGGAAGAAACAAAAGAAGATGGAAGAAATGGCCAATATCCAACCATTTCAAGAGGTAGCATATGGTCAAGGACCAGTGACACTGAGGGAAGAGACTCAAGCTGCAATGAAAGCATTGGCTAAAAACAAGGCTCCAGGAACTGATGGAATGAATACAAATGGAAATGTTTCAATAAACTGATGCAGTGCTGGAAGACCACTACCTGGCCCATCATTTGGAAAAGATCCATATTTGTACCCATTCCAAAGAAAGGTGACCTAATGGAATGTGGAAATCACTGAACAATATCATTTAATATCACAAGTAAGTTAAATTTTCCTGAAGATACTTTAAGAATGATTGAAGCAGTACAGCCACAGGGACGTGCCAGAAATTCAAGCCAGATTCAGAAAAGGACATGAACAAAGGATATTATATGGATCTCTGCTGAAAGCAGAGAATACCAGAAATATGTGTATTCATGCTTAATTGGCAATGCAAAAGCATTCGACTATGTTGATCATAACAAACTCTGAATAGCATTGTGAAGAATGGGTATTCCAAAACACTTAATTGTGCTCATAAGGCACCTGTACCTAGACCAAGAGGCAGTTTGTTAGAACAGAACAAGGGGAAACCAAATGGTTTAAAATCAGGAAAGGTGTGTGACATGGTTTTATTCTTTTCCATGCTTATTCAATCTGTTTGCTGAGCAAATAATTTGACAAGTTGGATTATATGATGAAAAATGAGGCATCAGGATTGGAGAAAGACTCATAACAATCTGCAATATGCAGATGACCCAACATTGTTTACTGATAGTTAAGTGCCATCGAGTAGGTTTTTACCGATAGCAACTCTATATATGGTTTCCAAGGAGTGGCTGGTGAGCTTAAACTGCCAATTTTGTGGTTCTAATTGACTTTGTAATTCCAGCGCATTAACACATAATGCCACATCAAGGCTTTGTTGGTAGTAAAGAGAACTTGAAATACTTACTGATGAATATCAAAGACCAAAGATCACAGCCTTCAGTATGGATTGCACCTCAATGCAAAGAAAGCAAAAATCCTCACAACTGGTCGAATAAGCAACATCATGATAAATGGAGAAAAGACTGAATTTATCAAAGACTTCATTTTGCTTGGATCCACTATCAACACTCACAGAAGCAGCAAAAAAATCAAAAGACATTGATTGCATTAGGTAAATCCGCTGCAAAAGACCTCTTTAATGGGTTAAGAGTATGTATTTTCAATAGCCTCATATGCATATGAAAGTTAAACAATGAATAAGGAAGACACTTGAAGAATCAGTGCATTTGAATTATGGTATTGGAGAAGAATATTGAAAGCATGATGGATTACCTGCAGAATAAACAAATCTGTTCGGGAAGAAGTACAGTCAGAATGTTCTTTAGAAGTGAGGGTGATGAGACTTCATCTCTTGTCCTTTGGCCATGTTATTAGGAGGGACCAGTCCCTGAAGAATAACAACAATGTTGACAAAGTGTATGGTCAGCGAAAACGACGAAGACCCCAAATTAAATGAATGGACATGGCGGCAGCAGCAATGGGTTTAAAAGCAACAATCATTTTGAGGATGACGCAGGATTGGGCAGTGTTTTGCATTGTTGTCCCAGGATCGCTATGAGTTGGAACAGACTTGAAGGCACCTAAAAAAACAACAGCAACAAGATGAAAATAAAACATAAGGGAATGTAATTTTTTTAAAAAAAGAATCCAGTTAGTTTAAATTTACTCAAAATTTCCTACAGAAGATGAAGACACCCAATTTGTCATCTCCTAAATTGGGATATGTCAGTGTAATTGTGGTTGCTGTTGTTAAGAGTCATCAAGTCAGTTCGGACTCATAGAGACCCTATATATGGTTTCTAGGGAGTGACTGGTGAGTTTGAACAGCTGACCTTACGGTTCAAACTGACCTTGTGGCCCAGTGCATTATCCTACATGGTAGAACTGTATAATAAGCACTGGACTTTGAACCATGAGGTTTGAGCCCATCAGTTCCTCCAAAGGATAAAGATAATTTTTTCTGCTTCAACAAAGATATACAGCCTTGGAACTCCTTTATAGGGCTGCTCTGAGTTGGAACAGACTTGATGGCACTTAGCAACAACAACCAGTGGAGATACGGAGTTCCTAGGGTGTGTAGATGGCTAATTAGTGCTCTTGACTGTGAACCAAAAGTTTGTGTGATTCTACTGAGGCTTTGACAAAAGGTCTGGTGATCTATTTCTGAAAAACAAAACAAAAAAGCAGCCATTGGAACCCTTATGGCACACATGGGCTTACCATAAGTCAGAATTTACTTCATGACTACTAGTTCTGGGAAACTGGGGAGATCTATTTATTTAGGACTGCTGCACAGGAATTTTTTAAAGTATTGAAGGGCAGAGATGTCAGCTTGAGGACTAAGGTATGCCTGACCCAAGCAATGATATTTTCAATAACCTCATATGGATGCGAAAGCTGGACAGTGAATAAGGAAGATCGTAGAAGAATTGATGCCTTTGAGTTGTGGTGTTGGAGGAGAATACTAAAAGTGCCATGGACTGCCAAAAGAACCAATAGATCTGTTTTGGAAGAAGTACAACCAGAGTGCTCCTTGGAGGCCAAGATGGCTAGGCTTCGTCTCTCATACTTTGGACATATTGTCCAGAGGAAACAGTCGCTGGAGAAGGATGTCATGCTGGGTAAGGTGGAGGGTCAGAGAAAAAGAGGAAGACCCCTAACGAGATGGATCAGCCAGGTGGCATCATTGATGGTGTCAAGTGTGGCGGCAGAAGTGAGGTTGGCCCAGGATGGGACATTGTTTCATTCTGCTGTGCATGGGGTCACTATGAGTCAGTTCTGACTCGATGGCACCTGACAACAACAACAAACTGGAGTAGTAGGTGATACAGAACCGGAGGCAGGTGGGAAGTTGAGTCCATCAGAGCCTGGGAGTATGCTTAAGTCAGGGAAGTTGGTGATGTGCTAGGTTTGTTAGGGGCTTGCACATGGAGATTTGGGCAGGGCAGAAAGCAGTAGTCAAACAGATAACTGTATGCACAAAACGTTGTGTCAAATGTCAGACAAAGGCAGGCAGGTGAGAATCCTAAAGCCAGGGATGAGGGGTGTTAGTGAAGAGTGTGGTGGGGAAGTGGTTAATAATCTGGTAGGGCAAAAATTCTGTTATTTCATTTCTAAAATATGTGTATTGTTTAAGGCATCCTTAAGACTGTATAGTACATTGAGTCTATACTCTCCCATTGGATAAAGAACAAATAAAGCAGAGTTACAGGTGGGTCTTGAGTAGTGCCGTAGGATAAGCACTGGACTGCTAACCAAAAGGTTGGTGGTTCAAACCTGCCAGCCACTCCTTGGAAACCCTATACAGTGTAGCTATGGGTCGGAACTGACTCGATGGTACTTAGCTACAACAACGTCTTATTTAAAAAGCTCAGAGCATAAAGATCTAGATTTCTAAAGCATATTGAGGATAACAATTTACTTTTCAGAAGTATATTTCATGGGAGTCCTTTTCAGTTATTCTTTACTTTAAGGACACTTGAGAATCACCTGGGCAACATTAAAACAATCTCCATGCCCAGGCCACACTACAGAGTAATAAAGTCAGACCTCTGAGAACTGGTCCCAAATATTGGTATTTTAAAAGCTTCCCAATGATTCCAATGGGCAGCCTAGGAGGAGAACCACAGATAGTAACCTTAACTAGTTGATTTCACTTACATTAAATATGCCTATGACAATTTATTTAATTAAGGAAAACAGAACATACTAGAAATAAAACAAAGAGTGATCTTATCAAGGTGTCACATGCAGGGAAGTAAAATCATAGCATTATCAAAAGGTAGAAACTGAGTCCATGAGGGGAAAAACTGTAAGTCTCCTGAAATACCCTGATGATAGGACAGAAAGAACATCACAAGGCACACATTTACCCTGTTGATGATTTCTAGAGAACCATCACTAACTCTCTGAGCTAAACTCTCACTTTCATAATACGTCTGAAACTTGTTATGTTTAATTTCACTGTTTAGTAAATTTATTTGGAAGTTTATATACACATGGTGGTTGGTTGTTGTGTGCTGTTGAGTTGGTTTTGATTACGACCCAATTTAGGGTTTCTGAGGCTTTAAGTCTTTGCGGGAGCAGGATACGTCATCTCTCTTCCTTGGAGATGTTGGTAGATTTGAACCGCTGACCTTGCAGTTAGCAAGCAAACACATAACCCACTACGCTACCAGGGTTCTTTTATGCACACATGTTGTTAAGTGCCATAAAATCAGTTTCGACTCATAGTGACCCTCCATAGGGTTTCTGAGGAGCAGCTGGTGGGTTTGAACTTGTGGTTCATAGTCCAGTGCTTATTCCTGAGAACCACACCAGGAGTGGGGGACTAATTCATTTTTTAGCATACCTCTGGTTAGAAATCCAACTAAAACCACAGAGTGCATTGATTGTATGAAAGAGAGCCCAACATTTGCTTGCTTAACTGGTTACCAGGAGGGAATGATTGCTCCTGGTGGCCCCTTATTTCCATGCTGGCAAAGAAACAGGGAAACAGGATTCAGGATTGTGACTTTGAATAGGGTGACTACAATTTGGGGAAAACCTTTAAAGTTTAAGAGCTTGAATTAGGTGGTCAGCTAGTGAATGCGTGAGTCAATTAATGGAATTAGTGTTCAGGTGTTCATAGTATGTGGTACCTTTGAGCGGTTTGATTGAGAAAATATTTTCATAGTCATAATAATGTAAACAATGAATATTGATTTAACAGAATAATTTTGATCTAATTATATTGGACCACCACTCGCCTGTCAGTTTGTCGTACTGTGGTAGCTTGTGAGTTGCTGTGATTCTGGAAGCTATGCCACCAGTATTTTAAACACCAGCAGGGTCACCCAGTGTGGACAGGTTTCAGATAAGCTTCCAGATGAAGAAAGACTAGGAAGGAGTGACGAACTACTTCTGAATATTTAGTCACTGAAAACCTTATGAATAGCAGAGAAACACTGTCAGATACAGTGCCGGAAAATGAGGGCTTCAGATTGGAGGGCAGTCAAAATGTGACTGGGGAAGAGCTAACTCCTCAAAGTAGAGTTGAGTGTGATGATGCAAATGGAGTAAAGACCGTGGAAGTAAAGCCCACAGGACCTTCATTTGTTGATGGAGCACAGCCCAAAATGAAGAGAAACAGCTGTAAATATCCATTAATAATTGGAACATGGAACATATGAAGTATGAATCTAGGAAAATTAGAAATTGTCAAAAATGAAATGGAACACTTAAACATCTATATCTTAGACATTAGTGAGCTGAAATGGACTGGTATTGGCCATTTTGAATCTGCCAACTACATGGCTTACTATGCTGGGAATGACAAATTGAAGAAGAATAGTGTTGCATTCATTGTAAAAAAAAAAATATCCAGATCAGTCATGAGGTACAATACTGTCTGTGATAGGATAATATCCATGCACCTACAGGGAAGCCCAGTTAATACCACTATTATTCAAATTTATGCACCAACCACTTAAAACCAGGGAGGATGAAATAGAAGAATTCTACCAACGTCTTCAATCTGAAACTGATCAGACATGCAAATGCAACCAAGATGTGTTGATCGTTACAGGTGCTTGGAATGCAAAGGTTGGGAGCAAAGAAGAAGGATCAGTAGTTGGAAGGAAAATATGACCTTGGTGATAGAATTCTGCAAAATCAATGATTTGTTCATTTCAAATACCTTCTTTAGACAGCATAACAGATGACTATACACATGGACCTCACCAGATGGAATACATAGAAATCAAATTGACATCAGTGGAAAGAGATGATGGAAAAGCTCCATATCATCAGTCAAAATAAGGCCAGTGGCAGATTGTGGAATAGACCATCACTTGCTCATATGCAAATTCAAACTGAAGCTGAAGAAAATGAAAACAAGCCCACAAGAGCCAAAATATGACCTTGAATATATCCCACATGAATTTAGAGATCATCTGAAGAACAGATTTGATACATTAAACACTAAAGACCGAAGAATTGTGGGATGCCGTCAAGAACATCATACATGAAGAAAGCAAAAAGTCATTAAGAAGAAAGAAGGAAAAGTTCAAAATGGATGCCAGAAGAGACACTGAAACTTGCTCTCCATTGTAGAGATGCTAAAGCAAATGGAAGAAATGAGGAGGTACAAGAGCTGAACAGAAAATTTCAAAGGTCAACTCGTGAAGATAAAATAAAATATTACAACAAAATGTGCAAAGATCTGGAA
>NW_006408549.1:6186592-6191361 GCF_000296735.1 Chrysochloris asiatica
CTGAAAGTGAAGAGGACTTAAAATATTTACTGATGAAGATCAAAGAGCATAGCCTTTGGTACAGATTTCATTTCAATGTAAAGAACAAAAAAATCCTTACCACTGGACCAATGAACAGCATTCTTATCAACAGAGAAAAGATTGAAGTTGTCAAGGACTTCATTCTTCTTGGATCAACTATCAAGGCTCATGGACGCAGCTGTCAAGAAATCAAAGGGAATATTGCATTAGAGAAATCTGCTGCACAAGACCTTTTTAAAGTGTTGAAAAGCAAAGATGTCAGCTTGAGGACTAAGGTGCACCTGACCCGAACCATGGTATTTTCAGTAACCTCATATGCATGCAAAATCTGGACACTGAATAAGGAAGACCATAGAAGAATTGATGCTTTTGAGTTATGGTGTTGGAGGAGAATGTTGGGCTGCCAAAAGAACCAACAGATCCATTTTGGAAGAAATGCAGCCAGAGTGTTCCTTGGAGGCCAGGATGGCCAAACTTTGTCTCTCATGCTTTGGACATATTGTCAGGAGGGACCAGTCACTGGAGAGGATATCATGTTTGGTAGGGTGGAGGGTCAGAGAAAAAGAGGAAGACCCCCAGCAAGATGGATTGCAAAGTGACATCATCACTGGGCTCAAGCATGGCAACAATAGTGAGGTTGGTTCAGGATTGGGCAGTGTTTCATTCTGTTGTGTATAGGGTCACTAAGAGTTGGTACTGACTCGATGGAATGTAACAACAACTATATTGGAAGAAGATAAAAGGGAGGGTAGGGACAGAGCCTTGCTGTCAATCAGCTACCAACTCTAAAGTCTGCTGTTTAAACTCACCAATCACTTCTCAGAAGAAAAATGTAGTAGTCAGCTTCCATAAAGATTGTTGTTAAGTGCCCTCAAGTTGATTCTGACTCATAGTGACCCTGTAGAGGATTGTTGTTGTTGTGAAGTGCTGTTGAGTCAGTTCTGGCCCATAGTGACCCTCTATAGGGCTTCTGAGGAGCAGCTGGAAAGCTTCAATTACAGACCTTGCAGTTCAAATGGCTTTGCAGTCTGGAGCATTAATCCACAGTGCCACACCAGGACTCCCTATAGAGGATTATAGCCTTGGAAATCCTATGTCCTGTAAGGTTGGAATTAATCACTGGCAACAGGTTTGGGAAAGAGTAATTATATTTGGGATGTGGGTGGAATTGAGCTAACTAGATCCTCATATCTAAAATTTATTGGGTACTGTCTAAAACCTTAAAAATCAAGAAAAATTAGTATAAATATAGTCATTACAAGCTATGGCAGCATAAAGCAGAGAAAACAGCTAAAAGAGTTGAAAGTGGTCATCTTAAGAATAGGGGTAGAAGTGTGGGGAGAGGGATCAGGGAATTTTGGTTTTGTTGTTGTTACTATTGTTGTAGTTTTGTTGTTTTTGATTTGTAAACAGTATTGTTGCTGTTGTTAAGAGTCACTGAGTAGACACATGGCCAGGTCTTTCTTCTGGGAAGCTGTTGGGTGGGTTCAAAGCAACAACCTTTCCATTAGCAACAGAGCACTTAGCCCACTGCACCACCAGGGCTTCTTCTTATAAACTGTACAATGTGTTAACGAGATAAAAATGAACTGAGTAGGTTACCATGTAGGAAAGGATGAATATTAAATTGATAACAATGGTTTCTCCTAGAGAGAAGAATAAGATTGGAAAAAGAGATAATTATTCAAGTTATTACTCAGTATGCTTCTGAATTTTCTAAAAATTTTACAAGACTATATCCTTCCTTCCTTCCTTCACTTTTCATTGTGAATTGGGTGAAGATTTACAGAGTAGATCAGGTTTCCTTTCAGTATTTCATATTTTGTTTCATGTCATTGGTTGCATTCCCTATAATGTAACATCACTTATCCTACTTCCTCCCTGTGTTTCATGTTTCCATTCCTCCTTCTTTCCTACCCCTTTTGAACTTTGTTCTAGGGTAAATGTTGCCTTTTCAATCTCAAATGGCTGATTATTCTTATGTGTATTCACCTTATGTTGTTGATGTTAAGTGCCCTTGAGTCAATTCCGACCCATAACGACCCTGTAGAGGGTTTCTGAGGAGCAGCTGGTGAGCTTGAACTACTGACCTTGCAGTTCAAATGACTTTGAAGTCTGATGCATTGTGTTATTATTGTTTCCATTATAAACCTGTTTATTGTTGGTTGAAAATTGAGTCATCAGAGTGAGTTTTGCTCCAGACCTGAAGGGTGACAAAGGGTCATAGTGTCAGGGTTCCACCAGTTTCTATCCAATGAGTAATCCTGGTCTTTTTTTCTTAAATGATTTTGAATTTTACTCCACATATTTCTTAGACTTCCACTCCAGGACCTTCTAATGTGATCTCTTTCAGAGCAGTTGGTTGTGGCAGCCAAGTACCATTATTATTTCTATATTTCTTCATGCATTATTTCTATATTTAAATAAAATACCATAAACTTAAAATAAATAACAGAAGAAAATAACAACAACAATTTCCTAAGAAAAGCATTTCTATACAAAGAGAGCTGAAGGCTGAGCAATATGTCTAAAAATAGATCAACACATAGACAGATTATAGTTTAATTTTAGAACACAAAAATCTAAAGAACACATCCTAACAATTATCAAAAGACAAAAAAGTAAAACCCTATATTGGAGAAAGTAATTGGCTAAATTCTATTTCTCATTAGTCATACTGGTTGTAAGAAAATAATAGAGCAATATCTTCAAAGATCTAAGGAAAAATTTGAACTTAGAATTCTATATTTAGCTAAATTATTACTTAAACATGAGGGGAAAACAGATATTTGAGATATTCAATTAAGACATTTTTTACCCACAAACTTCCTCTAAGGTTATTAATGGAAAATGCACTCTAACCAATTGAAAAATACATTCCAAAGAAATGTAAGGAAAACAAAAGCAATAATGAGAAACAAGCAAAGCTGTTAAAAGAACAAATTAAAAACTAACCTGAATCTGAAGTACTAGTGATAGAAGCAATCCCAAAATATAAAAACCATATTTTTTTCTCCATCTAAGTACACCACTTTGAAAATTATAAAGCCACAGCTGTTAGAAGCATACAGAAAACCCTAATACATCCATACAAAGAGTATCTGATAAATTACTGAAGACATTAATACTACTCTCAGAAGTTTTTGATAAAATTGATTGTATGTGGAATTTTAATATTCCAATGGATAATCCTGATTCTGCATCTATGACTTTCTTCCTTCCATCTAAATCTATCTACTTACTTAGCATAGCTATTTATATTATGCATATCATTGTATCCATTAAGGAGAATACATGTCTTTAGTTTTCAAAATCATATGAAAAAAATCACACATTAAAAAGCATAGATGACATTTAAGCCATAAAAGACAACCCACTTGAGTCCCAAAAAAGAAATTATACCAGGCACATTCATTATAATAAAGACAAACTTTATGCAAAATAGGTAGTAAAAACCTGAACTGCACACTTTGAAATTTGAAATCAGGTTCATATATATTTTGTGTTATAGAGTATATTGGTTTGAATACTGTTCCCTCAAACTTTCTTTGCACTTGGAGCCTGTGAATGTTAGAGTATTTGGAAAAAGGATTGTAGGATAAGCACTGGACCACAACGTTGGTTTGAACTACAATGTCAGCGCTTCAAACTCACCACTGCTTCCAACTCACGATGAGGTGCAACCAACTCGATAGCACTTAACACTAACAAATTAAGTTAAAATGAGTTCATACTAGATTAGGGTTGGCCCTACATTCAATAAGACGTGTCCCTTTTAAGAAAAGGGAAACTTGTACACACAGGATAAAGAGAACATCATGAAAGATGGAACCAGAGAGTAGTGTGATGCATCTAAAAGCCAAGGAAGCCAAAGATTCCTGACAACAACCAGAAACTAAGAGGAAGACACAGAACAGATCCTTTGCAGCGCTTCTGGAAGGAACAAAATCTGTGGACACCTTGATTTTGGACTACTAGCCTCTGGAATTATTAAAGAATAAATCTCTGTTGTTTTAAGCCACCCAGTTTGAGGTGTTTTGTTACAGCAACCCTAGTAAATTAATCTACATTGTCATTGGTAAGTGAGGTCGAATTGGTTCTGACTCACAGAGATCCTGTATAGGGTTTCCAAGAAGTAGCTGTTAGGTTTGAACTGCCAACTTTGCGGTTCCAGTCCAGTGCTGATCTACAACACCACACCAATAGTCCAAACTAATATACGGAAATAGTAAATTTGTTAGGAGCAATAAACAACAGCACAGCATAGTAAAGACTCTGGGGTATGATTGAAGTTGTGATCAGAGTAAACTTTGTCAATATAAACTCAAACATGATAAAGTAATAATGACTGAAATTAAATAACCTTTCAAATAAAACTTTTTTTGGAAACATAATAGAAAATGTGGTTGTTGTTAAGTGCTGGCGAGTCAATTCTGACCCATAGCAACCCTGTATAGGGTTTTCAAGGAGCAGCTGGTAAGCTTGAACCTCCAACCTGGCAGTTCAAATGCCTTTGCAGTCTGGCACAATAACCCACAGTGCCACACCAGGACTTGAACAAAATAGAAGGAAAGCATTAAACAAGATGGTGGATCAGGTGGAAGTGCAGTAAAGGAGCTCCTCCAGCAACAACACAAGAATACCCAGCCAAGCAGGCTCAGGGGACGGTCCCAGAACTCTGAACCACGTATAAAGGAGTATTTAGAAGGTTGGAAGGCTAACAGCTGGGGGATTTGTGGCAGAAGCAA
>NW_006408549.1:6218501-6218970 GCF_000296735.1 Chrysochloris asiatica
CCTGGGGACTCTTGGGCCCAGAGTCAGTGGTGTGGCCACGGAGGACTTGAGAGGAGAGTGGAACTACCGGCTGATGGGAAGAGAGGGCATGTGCACAGGAGTGCCCACACTTGCAGATGATACCTACGTGACCTGGACTGGATGACTGCATGAACGGAGCTCAACAGGAGAAGAAAGAGGAGGGGAAAAAAAAAAAAATGTGAGATGATACAATCTGATGAACTTGACCTATACCTATGGAGCAGCAAGTCAAAAGAAAGAACAAATCCCTACAGCAAGAATCAGTCCCACCCCCTCCACACACAGAGTGGACAGAGATGAGCAACTTGGACATAGGATACTCAAACGGGGAGGGGGGGACTACAAAGGCAAGAAGTGACTGGCTTACAAGCTTTCAAGAGGGAACCTAGTGCTAGGGAGCATGGAGGAGGGCAAAATCTCCAGTGGGTACCATTCAATCAAGCTGGGC
>NW_006408549.1:6219446-6233200 GCF_000296735.1 Chrysochloris asiatica
CATTTCTATTAACTTCATTTTAAACATTGTATGTTTTAATTGTAAGTATATACTTATTATAAAAGTTCTAATTGTTATTTTCATAATGTTATTGTTGTTAAATGCTATCAAGTCAGTTCTGACTCACAGTGAGCCTGTCTGTACAGGGTTTCTGAGGAGCAGCTGATGGGTTTGAACTGCCAACCTTGTGGCTCACAATCCAGTGCTTATCAGACAGCATCACATCATAAGTCCTTATTATTGGGATAAATGAAGAAAAGATTGAAATGATCAAGGATTTCATTTAGCTTAGATCCACAGTCAACACCCATGGAAGCAGCAGTCAAGAAGTCAAATGACATACTGCTTTAGACAAATCTGCTTCAAAAGATCTCTATAAAGTGCTTAAAAGCAAAAATATTCCTTTGAAGACTAAAGTCAGCCTATTCCATAGCATGGTATTTTCAATCATCTCATATGCATGTAAGAAGAGCCTGGAAGTGCTGTAGGATAAACAAGGTTGACAGTTCAAACTCACCAACCCTGTCAGGAGAAAGATGAGAATTTCTGCTCCCATAGACATTTATAGCTACAGATAAATCAGGGTTTCTAGATGTCAACTTGATGATAGTGGATTTTTTTTCTCACGTATGTAGGCAAAAGTTAGACAATGTACAAGGAAGATTAGAGAAGAATTGATGTCGTTGAATTATGGCATTGGTAAAGAATATTAAATATACCATGGACTGCCAGAAGAACAAACAAAGCTGTCTTGGAAGAAGTGTAGTCAGAATGCTCATTAGAAGTGAGGATGGTGAGACTTTGTCACATGTATATTGAATATGTTATTTCCAGCATTCTTTTTTATTTTGTAAAATATTTTATTATGGATGCCCTTAAATTTCTTTAGAAGTGCTAGTGTGGTACTGTAGACTTCTAACCACAAGATCAGTAGTTCAAACCCACAGGACTGCTTACCACCAGGTCGGTGGTTCAAACCTACCAACTGATTCTTGGAAACCCTATACAAGGTCACTATGAATCAGAACCAACTTGATGACACTTAAGTACAACAAATAAGTTATTTGGAGGCCTGCTGGTGTAGTGTGTTACACCTTAAGTTATTAACCACAAAGTCTGCAGTTTGAGTCCACCAGCCATTAAGCTAGATAAAGAGGAGGTTTTCTGCTCCCATAAAGATTACAGCCTCAGAGCCTTCATTGGGTCACTCTAAGTTGGAATCGACTAGATGGCAGTGGATTTAAAAAACGTTTAATCTCTTTTAGCAACTCCCCCTAATGAATATCCGACATTTATGCTTTTCTTTATTTTACTTTTTACTGCAGTGAACATTCCTTCCTGCACATGTGTTGGAATATAAATGAAAATACATGAATTAGAGTTTGATGAGATGGTTTCTCTAAGGAGAACAAGGATACTATTACTCAAGAAATGATGGATGGATGATAAATACTTGTTTAATAAAATACTTGTTTAAATAAAATGCTTGTTTGGTTCTATAATTTGACAGGACTCTTATTGAGACTGCTAATGATACCCTTAAGTGTTAGTTAGATCTAGGATGAAAATCACCAGCCTGTAATCTATGAATGAGTCAACTTTGGTCATTCACATATAAATGGAGACTGAGCTTAAATTCACATAAGCACTGTTATTAATATAAACACTAAAATAAGATTATGTGAAATGCCAATATTATTCTATAGAAAAAAAAGGTTTAAAAGATTTCTGCTAATTAATCTTAATGATTGAAGAAAACTGATTAGGGTAAATCAGGCTCCACTGGGGAACATCAAAACTGATTTTGTTGCATGGAATGCTACAGCGCTTGGTTTGATCAGTGGATTGTTAGCTCTGTCCTTGTGAGTGTTGTCAATCTAGTTTTAACAAACAAATGCTTTTGATTTAGGGATTCCATATCAGGTTTGAGGATTCTCTTTTTCAAACTTCTTACCTTCCCTTTGTCTTTTTCTTGGATCTCACTGTTTTGACTTGAATGCCAACCTGCTAATGTGGTTTGGAAAGCTCACCCGTCTATCTCTAAATGGGGTGATGATCCCACCATTTCTTAGCTCATAGAGAATGTCTTGCAGCTGTTTGAGGAATACAGATCATTAGTGATTTTGGCAGAATTTTGTTGGAAGCACAATGCTAAAGATGAAAGGTCAGTTTTATTTAACTGATGAAAACAATGAGTAGCAGATTAAACTAGTGTTCTGGTAAACAGTGCCATTACATTCCAGTAAATAGTGTCAAGATGCCTTGATGAATAACATACAGGAAGATAAAGAAGAACATCTCTCAGTGATGGAAAATTAGATATCTCCATAAATTCAAATATGCCTTTAGTTTTCTTCTTGCTATGATCTGTTCCCTAAAACATTTACCAACAGGTCATTTGGTCATACTAATGGAAAAAATGAAAAATGTTCTGTTGAAGACACAGTCTATGAGATGGGCCAGTTTAAGGACTATCTTTTTCATCTGTCTGAAGTGTTAAGACACCAAAACAAAGCAGTATGTTCTGTGGTCCTCCTGTACTGCCCACCTATCTGCTGAAGCTCACAGATTAACTGGAATGCAGCAAGAGAAGAAGCAGTCTAATACAAATCAAGTGTAGCATACCAACCCTTCAGCATTCTTCATTGCAAGATGGAAGACATGGTTTTAGCTTGCTGTCATGCATTCTTTTGAAGCATTCGTTAACAGTACACACTGAGAGGCCAAGTCTACAAACTTGAGACAAGAAGCTACACAGGATTTACTATCTGGAGAGTTACTTTCTTCATGGAACCCAAATGTTTCTACAGTAGTAAGATGTTTAGGGTAGGTGTTTAGGAAGAACAATAACTGTTTTGAGGTGTTCAAGAGTCAGTCATTTTCTGTTGTAGTGCCACTAATGACAATTGAAATAACAGTTAACATGAATTAAATGTTCATTCTGTGCCTAGACATTGAACTCAGAGGAACTCTGGTGTGTGGTTAATTGCTTAGCTGCTAACCTAAAGGTTGACAGTTAGAACCCATCAAGCACTTCATGAGACAAAGATGAGGTAGTCTGCTTCTGTAAAGATCTACCACCTCAGGAACCCTATGGGGTAATTCTATTCTGTCCTATGTGGCTGCTATGGGTCGGAATTGTCACACAGACCACCGGTTTAATTGTTTGGTTTAGGCATTGCGCTCAATGCTTACAAAGATCATGATATTAAACCTTCACAATAACTTTGTGAAATGGAAAGAAGAGGCTGGTTTTGAAATCAGTATTTCAACCCAGAATATTGCCATTAGTGTTCATTGAGTTGGCCCACACTCATGGCATATTCGGGTACAATGGAACAGAACCATTGCCTGGTCCTGAACCACCCCCATGATCAGTTGCAGACTGAACTGTTGAGCAAGTTCTGCTCTTCAGAAGTAGACTGTGAGGCCTCTCTTCCTAGTCTGTTGAACCTCACAATATCACCACCCAGTACTCCAATAACAGACACGTGGTGGTTGTGCATAAGGTACATTGGTTGGGAATTGAGTCAGTGTTTCCAAGACCATAGGTGAACATTCTAGCACTGAGTCACAACCACTGTAACTAAATTATCTCCTTAAGGCATGAAGCAACAGTTTTCAAACTTCTACATCTGTGGTGACTTATTTTTAAAGTTATCTTGACTTATCTTAAAGTGCACTTATGGTATAAATAAATTAAAGAACCAACAGATCTGTGTTGGAAGAAGTGGAGGCCAGGATGGCCAAACTTCGTTATCAGGAAGGACCAGTCACTGGAGAAGGATATCATGTTTAGTAAGGTAGAGTGCAGAGAAGAAGAAGAAGACCCCCAGCAAGATGGATTGTATGGTAAAAGAATCAATGGGTTCAAGCGTGGCAACAATTGTGAGGTTGGTCCAGGATCATGCAGTGTTTTGCTCTGTTGTGCATAGATAGGGTCACTGTAAGTCTGTACTGACTCAATGACACCTAACAACAGAAACAACAATAGACAAAATATTGAATGATGCAGTAACCATCAAGAGAAGATGGAAGGAATATACTGTACTAAAAAGAAATGGTTGCTCTGTAATCCATTTCAAGACGTAGCATATGCTCAAGAATCAATGGTACTGAAGGAAGGAGTCCAAGCTGTACTGAAGGTATTATTGCAAAAAACACGGCTTCAGGAATTGATGGAATACAAATTAAAATCTTTCAACAAACCGATGTGAACATCATCAAACAATATCATTAATTGTTAACTGCCATGGAGTCATTTTCAACTCATAGCGACTCTGTACAGCATTTTCAACAGTAGCTGGTGAATTTGAACGACTGATCTTGTGGTTCAAACTGACCTTGCAGTCCAGTGCTTATCCTACAGTGGCAAACCATCACTTAATCATTACTATCACATGCAACTAAAATTTTTCTGAAGATAATTAAAAAATGGCTGCAACAGTGAATTAACAGTGTTCAAGTCAGAGTCAGAGAAAGACATGGAATGGGAGTTATCATGGTTGACATCAGATGAATCTTGGCTGAAAGCAGAGAATACCAGAATGATGTTTACTTGTTTCAAAGTCTTTTGACTGTTTAGATCATGACAAGCTATGGATAACATTGTAGAGAATAGATATTCCAGAACATTTAATTATGCTCCTGAGGAACCTGTACACAGACCAAGAGGCAGTTGTTGTAATTGAACAAGGGGATACTGAATGGTTTGAAATTAGGAAAAGTGTGTGCCAAGTTTGTAGTATTTTTCACTATACTTATTCAATCTGTATGCTGAGCAAATAATTTGAAAAACTGGATTATATGAAGAAGAACATGGCATTAAGATTGGAGGAAGACTTATTAACAACATGCGATGTGCAGGTGATACAACCTTGCTTGCTGAGGGCAAAGAGGACTTACAGTATTTACTGATGAAGATCAAAGATCACAGCCTCCAATATGGGTTACACCTCAATGTAAAAAAAAGCAAAAATTTTCATAACTGGACCAATCAATAAATAACATCATAATAAATGTAGAAAAGATAGAAGTTGTCAAAAACATCATTTTGCATGGATCCACAATCAACACTCATGGCAAAAACAGTCAAGAAATCAAACAATATATTGCATTAGGATAATCTGTTGCATAAGGCCCTTTAAAATGTCTAAGAGCAAAGATGTCAGTTTGAGGACTAAGGTGTGCCTGACTCAAGCCATGGTATTTTCAATAGCCTCATATGCATGTGAAAGTCAGACAATGAATAAGGAAGACTAGAAGAACTGATACATTTGAGTCATGGTGTTGCATAAGAATGTTAAAGGTACCACAGGCTTCCAGAAGAACAAACAAATCTGTGTTGGAAGAAGTGCAGCCAGAACGTTCCTTCCTTGGAAGTCAGATTGGTGCAATTGGACTTGGGTTATATTATTAGGAGGGACAAGTTCCTGAAGAAGGACATCATGCTTGGAAAAATGGATGGTCAGTAAAACAGTGGATGACCTCCAATAAGATGGACTGGCACCGTAACAGCAACAATGAGTTCAAACTTAACAACAATTGTGAGTATGGCGCAATACCAAGCAGTGTTTCATTCTGTTGTGCATAGAGTTACTATGAGTTGGAACTGACTTGATGGAACCTAACAACAAGAGCTAAACCACAAGAGTTACAGTACGGTCAATTTTATCTCATAGCAATCTCAAGTGTATCAGAGTAGAATTTATTTAAATGTTCCATAGTTTTTTCAATATATGATTTTTAACAAGTAGATCACCAGGCAGGCATGCCTTTAGAGTCACCTCTGGGTGAACTTGAACCTTTAACCATTCAATTAGCATCTAATCATACTTAACTGCTCTCACTAGCCAGAGATATTATCATTTTTCTTTCTCAGAAGTTTTTTTTTTTTTTTTTTTCTGTCTATATTTCTTGTTTAGTTTTCCATATAAGATTTAGAATTTGCCTGCCTAGTTCTGGTATGGGGTGGGGTGAGGTATTTTTACATTTTGTATTGTGTTTTCTAGTACTTTTTTTCCTTGCTGGCATTGGATATGACAGGAAGAGATCCATATTTGTGCTTATGCCAGGGAGAGGTGACAAATGGAATGTGGAAATCATCAGACAATATCATTAATATTGCATGCAAGAAAATTTTGCTAAAAATAATTTTAAAAGGGCTACAACCATTCATTGACAGAGAACTTCCAGAATTTTAAGCTGGATTCAGAAGAGGGCTTGGATTAAGTGATATCATTACTGACGTCAGAGGGATCTTGGCTGATAGCAGAGAATACCAGAAAGATGTTTACCTGTGCTTTATTGAATACACAAAGGCTTTTGACTGTGTGGATCATGACAAGCTATAGAAAACATAGAATGAGTATTCTGTAACACTTAATTGTGTTCGTGGGGAACCTGTACATAGAGCTAGAGGCAGTTGTTCAAACAGAACAAGGGAACACTGGATGGTTTAAAATTAGCAAAGGCATCTGCCAGGGTTGTAGTCTTTCTTCATTCTTATTCAATCTGTATGGTGGTGGTGGTGGTTGTGTACCATGGAGTCGGTTCCTACTCCCAGGGTTTCCTGCATAGGGTTTCCGAGGCTATACATCTAGATGAGAGCAGAAAGCCTCATCTTTCTCCTGCCGAACTGCTGGTAGTTTTGAACTGCTAACCCTGAGATTACCAGCCCTACTTGTAACCACTATGCTACAAGAGCTCCTTATTGAATCTGTATGCTGAGCAAATAATCCAAGAAACTGGATTATATGAAAAAAAAAAATGTGGTATCAAGATTCAAGGAAGACTCATTAGCAACCTGTGATACGCAGATGATACAATCTTGCTTGCTGAAAGCAAAGAAGACTTTAAATATTTACTGATGAACATCAAAGACCACACAGCCTTCAATATGGGTTGCACCTCAATGTACAGAAAACAAAAATTCTCATGACTGGATCAATAAACAACATCCATATAAATGGAGAAAAGACTGAAGTTGTCAAGGACTTCATTTTGCTAGGCTCAACCATCAACACTCATGGAAGCAGCAGTCAACAAACCAAAGGATGTATGGCATTAGGCAAATCTGCTGCACAAGACCTATTAAAGTGTTGAAGAGCAAAGATGTCAGTTTGAGGACTAAGGTATGCTTGATCCAAGCCATGATATTTTCAGTCATATCATGTGCATGTGAAAGTTGGATAGTGAATAAGGAAGACCGTAGAAGAATTGATGTGTATGAGTTATGGTGTCAGAGGAGAATATTGAAAATATCATGGGTTTCCAAAAGAACAAACCAATCTGTGTTGGAAAAAGTACAGCTAGAATGCTCCTTGGAAGCCAGGATGACCAGACTTTGTCTCTCATACTTCAGACATATTATCAGAAGGGACCAGTCCCTGGATAAGGACATCATGCTTGGTAAATTGGAGGGTCAGAGAAAAAGAGGAATTCCCCCAACAAGATGGATTGGCACAGTGGCAGCAGCAAAGACTTCAAACACAGCACCAATTGTGAGATTGGCTATGAGTCAGTATGGACTCAAACGGCACCTAATAACAACAGCAACAACAAAGGTAAGAATCCACAATGTGGATTAAACTGCAACAGGATGTTACACAGACTAGCTGAAATTACACATATCTAGCAGAAATTAAGTTACATTTGAACAGTGGAACCAAGGACTTGTCCCAAAAGAAAGTATGAAGCCATCTAAGACAAGATATTACATGCTGGAAACTTAAAAGATATACAAATGGTGCAAGATGAGATTAAATAGGGTTTGAGATGGTAGATTTAGGTCAATAGTTGTAGAGAGCTGCTACTTTTTTAATGAATGGTGGTCAGTTGGAGATGGTGAGTTGGAATTCAATAAGTAGGGGTGTTTTTGATTGGTTAGGTTGAATGAAACTAATTGAGCTGGTTTGGACAGGACTTTCTCACATCTTGCCTGGTATTATTGTTGATTGAGCACCTTAGACAGTCTGTAAGCACTTTGAGGATAACATAGTGTTGTGTCATTCTCTGCAGTCAGCTTACCAGCTAGCACAATGTTTTGCTCACTGTATGTTTCCTGACTGGCTGAAAACCCTCCTAACACAGCAGCCATTTCATTCAATCTGGCATAAATAACACTAAGTGCTAGTTCATGTAAACTATATTTGACAAATCGGTGTTAAATGTTTTATGATTTATTATACCTGGCAATATTTACTAAACCCATTGTACTCTTTAAAAAGTAAATCAAGAACATATTTGCAGGAGGTGTGTGAATGTTAAATCACTTTCACCCACATTAAACAGTCTCATTTAATTTAATGAGAATGGTCTCATTTCCATTAGGAAGTTCTTTTGTGTTTTACTACCTCAGTGCCCTGAAGAGGGAGTCAAGTTTATACTTCAGCAAAGGGGAGAGTTTCCCATGTCACTTTCATAGAAAATTTGCCCATGTTATATTGAAAATTCCATTATGGAGTCCCTCCAAAATGTATTGTAAATTCTAAATTCTATACCTGTGGTTATAATCACATTTGGGAAAGGGTACCCTTTGTTATTCTAATGAGGCAGACTTAATGTAGGGTGTGTTTTGAGTCAGTATCCTTTGAGACATAAAAGATACTGAAGTAAACAAGCAGAGGTGATGGAAGCAAGGTGCCAAGCACATGAAGATCACTCTAGAGCAGAAGCCCAAAGAGACAAGAACCTTCATCCAGAGCTGAGAGAGGACGTTTCTCCCTAGAGCTGAAACCCGACATTCAGACTTCTAGCCTTCTAAACTTTGAGAAAATAAAGTTCTGTTTGTTAAAGTCTCCCATTTGTGGTAGTTCTGTTATGATAGCACTAGACAATGAAGATAAATTTTAGCCAGTATTGATCACTGGCCTCAACAAGCACATTACAAATACTTTCATGGTTACCAGTGCTTGAAAGTTATCAGAAAATATTATGAAAAAAAAATTAATATTGCCATCTGATTGCTTTTACATTTCTTTTTCTATTTTAAAGACACAGTTAAAATGGTAATCTTCATCTCTAAGATCACAATAAATGAAGAGACACACATGGACATTAAAGAGCAGCCAAACAACCCAGGTTTGATGCTTTCCAGATGGCATGGTGTCAGGCCAAGTGATCTCTCAATTGAAAGGCCATAGGTGCTAAGGCAGACAGTGAGGACAAGCACTGAGAGAATCTGCCTTATGCTGAGTATTCTCACCAGGACCTGACACTTACCGAATGCTGAAAAGCCATGAAACTTGAACTCGTGGAATGATGTCTGTGGATTATAGACCTCTCTCTCTCTCTCTCTCTGTGTATAGGACAGAGAGGTTATTCTTGATAGTATTTTTTTCCCCCTGATCCTATAGGGCAAAGTAGAACTGCTCCATATGGTTTCGGAGACATTTTTTTTCTAAATCTTTTTTTTAAATTTAATTTTTAAAGGTTTTTATTGTGGATTGAGTGCAGGTTTACAGGGCAGATCATCAGTTTTACATTCAACAAATTATACAACTTTGTTTCATTACAATGATTATAATCCCCTCCTTGTACCATCAGTTAACAGTATTTCTCTCTTTTCACTTTAGCTCTCTCTCTCTTTTTTTTAAACACTCAGGCATATATAATAATTTACACCACCAAAGGCCACATTCTGAAAGTCTGCCTCCTGGCCACTATCTCTTAGTCCCTCTCTTCCCAGGAATCTAGGGTCCTCAGCTGCTACCTCTCTCCAAGTCTCCATCTCTGCCTCCATCTCTGGCATGCTTCTCTGGATAAGGTCATGCATTCTACTTGTGCTCTTCTCCCTTGATGGTCCTAGTGTCCTTTGTTTTAGGATTATAAGATTAACTACTACCCCATTTTTGTTACAGAACTTCTACATTTACAATTGTGACAGTCACAATTAGTCGTGATAACAATTACTCACTATTGAATCAAAATAATCTTATCCCCATTTCTTTTAACTGGACCCATCTAGACAAGATGAAAACTATTCAGTGGGGACTCTTTCTTCCCCCACACATTCTGAAACTAAACTCCCTCTTGAAACCTTGTAAATTAGTCACTTTGTGCCTTTCTTGCCCCCTCATTTTAGGTAGATTATTGATATTCTTTACGTTTAGATTAACTTCTACAAAATGAGAACAAATTGAGACTTCTGACATACAAACTACTTTTGAAAATAACAATTATTTTAACTTTGTAAGTAATACTTGGGGAGGAAAAAGGAAAGATGTTGACTTTGTATGGGATATTATGAAAAATAAAGCAGTCTTTCTTCTATGCACTTTGAAACCATTCCAGATTGGAAAAGGCAATTCTCCCAAACTAAGTTACACAGAAACCAAGAACAGAGAGGTCTGATTTCTAATTCTGGTGACCCTGTGAGATGTCAACTTGGCTAGCTGGTGGGCATTTCCTAGAATTCCCTTTCCTGCATGTGTCTGGTAAGGAAGGGTGGACCACAGAGGAATGTGGAAGATTTGTAGGGCCAAGTGAAGCAGGAGCCATATTGTTGCTCACAAAGTCACTGATGTGCTGAATTCATCTCATTGGTGTGGACCAACCTTTAGGCTTGCAACTGCTTTACGTAGACCCTCTTTCAATGTCTCCAGTTCCTGGGCTTGGTATATATGATTAGCTCTGTGATGAAGGGCCCCAGCTCCCCACATCACTGAGGTCAAGGATAAGGACAGGTTTCAGTTCATCTTTACGGGGTCCAGCTTGTGCTGTGGGGGCTACCCCAGATTGCATCCATCTTATCTTCCTTATTGTGTGCCCTGGGGACTTCAAGCTCCAGGTCAAATCCAGATATATATACATACACATATAGCATAGTGATTATGAATCGGCTGTGAACCGTAAGGTCAGCGGTTCAAAACTACCAGCCGCTCCGCAGGAGAAAGATGAGGCTTTCTACTCCTGTAAAGATTTACACCCTCAGAAACCCTGTACAGGGTCACTATGGGTTGGAACCGATTCGATGGCACTTAACAACAACAACAATACTTATATATATATGAGTCAAAAAGTATTGCTGTAATATCATAGGAACCTTTATTAAAATATAAAAATGAGAAACTATTATTTCTCAACAAATTCTCATCTAGGTCAATACTTGTCTGGAGGCAAGTGTTTCCATCTCTCTAACTCTTCTCTGGAGTCCTGGTGTGGTGTTGTGGGCTAATGTATCAGACTGCAAAGTCAATTGAATTGCAAGGTTGGTGGTTCAAGCTCAGCAGCTGCTCCTTGGAAACCCTATACAGGGTTGCTATGGGTTGGAATAGACTAGACAGCACTTGACAACAATGACAACAACCCTTCTCTAGTGACTTATTCATTGCAAATATCTTTTTTAAACAACATAAATGACTACTATAATCATGGATCTCACCAAATGGAATATGCAGAAATCAAACTGACTACATCCATGGATAGAGATAGTGGAAAAACTCCCTTTCCAGGGGCAGACTGTGGAGTGGATCATCCATTGCTCATCTGTACGTTCAGGTTGAAGCTAAAGAACATTAAAACACATCCACAAGAGCCAAAATATGACCTTGAACATATCCCACCTGAATTTAAAGATCTTCTCAAGAATAGAGTTGATCTATTAGAAACTAATGACCGAAGACCAGAAGAGTTGTGGGATGACATCAAGAACAACTTACAGGGAATAAGCTAAAGGTCATTAAGAAGCTAAGAAAGAAGGAAAGACAAAAATGTATGTCAGAAGAGCCTCTGAAACTTGCTCTCCAGTGCGAAGATGCTAAAGCAAAAGGAAGACATGAGGAGGTAAAAGAGATGAACAGAAAATTTCAAAGGCAGTTCAAGAAGACAAAGTCAAATATTACAATGAAATGTACGAAGAGCTGGAGTTAGAAAACTGAAAGGGAAGACTATGCTCAGCATTTCTCAAGTGGAAATAACTGAAGAAAAAAATTCAAACATTGTCTTGAAATACTGAAGGATTCTATGTGAAAATGGAAGTGCAGTGGCTCTCTACAATGAGCACTAGGCTACGAGCCACAAGGCCCATGGTTTGAGCCTGCCAGCCACTCCGTAGGAGGAGGAGGAGACTTTCTGCTCCTGCGAAGATTTAAAGCCTTGGAAACTTGATTTGAAAAAATGGGCTAAATACTGAATGATGCAATAAGTATCAAAAGAAAACGGAAGGAATATACAGAGTCACTGTACCAACAAAAAGTAAATGGGTGATGTTCAACCATTTTAAGAGGTAGTATATGATTAAGAACCAGTGGTACTGTAGGAAGAAGTCCAAGATGCATTAAAGGCATTGGCAATGAACAAGGGTCTGGAAAATGATGGAATACAAATAGAAATATTTCAGCAAAACTGATGCTGCATTGGAAGCACTCACTCATCTCTGCCAAGAAATTTGGAAGACAGCGACCTGGCTAACTGATGGGAAGAGATCCATATTTGTGCTCATTCCAAAGAAAGGTGACTCAATGTAATGAGGAACTCATTGGGCAATATCAGTAATATCACATACAAACAAAATTTTGCTAAAGATAATTCAAAAATGGCTGCAACAGTACATTTGTAAAGGAACTGCTGGAGGCTCAAGCCAGATTCAGACAAGGACGTGGCACGAGGGATATCATTGCTAATGTCAGATGGATCTTGGCTGAAAGCAGAGAATGTCAGAAAGACATTTATTTACTTGTGCTTTATTGACTATGCAAAGGCTTTAGATTGTGTGGATCAGACAAGATATGGACAGCATTTCAGATAATGGCTCTTTTAGAACACTTAATTGCACTCATGAGAAACCCACGAATAATTCAAGAGGCAGTCATTAGAATTGGACAAGAGGAATTTGAATGGTTTAAAATCAGGAAAGGTGTATGCCAGTGGTTAATTATTTCACCATACTTATTCAATCTGTATACTGAGCAAATAATCTGAGAAGCTGGATTATGTGAAGAAGAATGTGGCATCAGGGTTAGAAGAAGACTAACTAAAAACCTGCAATATGCAGATGATGCAACTTTGCTTACTGATAGCAAAGAGGGCTTGATGAAGATCAAAGACCACAGCTTTCAGTATGGGTTGCATTTCCCAATACAGCAAACAAAAATCCTCACCATTGGATCAATAAATAACATCCATATAAATAGAGGTGCTCTGGTAGTGCAGTGGTTATGAATCAGGCTGTGAGCCATAAGGTCAGCAGTTCGAAACTACCAGCTATTCCACGGGAGAAAGATGAGGCTTTCTGCTCCCATAAAGATATACAGCCTCAGAAACCCTGTACAGGGTCGCTATGAGTTGGAATCGATTCCACAGGACATAACAACAACAACATATAAATAGAGAAAATATTTAAATTGTCAAAGAGTTCATTTTGTTTGGCTCTACTATCAACACTCATAGAAGCAGAAGTCAGGAAATCAAATGACGTATTGCATTAGGCAAATCTGCTGCACAAGTCTTTCTCAAATCTTCAAGAGAAAGATGTCATTTGGAGGACTAAGGTGTGCCTGACCCAAGCCATGGTATTTTTAATAGCCTCATATGCAAGGGAGAGTTGGACAATGAATAAGGAAGACCACAGAAGAACTGATACCTTTGATTTATGGTGTTGGAGAAGAATATTAAAAGGACCATTGACTGCCAGAAGAACAAACAAATCTGTTTTGGAAGAAGTACAGCCAGAATGCTACTTAGAAGCCAGGGTGGCGAGATTTTGTATCTCATATTTTGGACATAATATCAAGAGGGACCAGTCCCTGGAAAAA
>NW_006408549.1:6246303-6247744 GCF_000296735.1 Chrysochloris asiatica
GGGCAGGGATTAGACACAGAATAGTTGGAGAGTGGGGCAATATACAAGAAGGGAGAGGGGAATGGAAGAACAAAGCAGATGGGAGAACAATTAGGCAGGTCTGAATGGGCTAAGTGGGACAGAGGTAAAGAATGATGTATGCACAGCTTTGGAACAATATGGGTCTGGGATACAGAGAATGAGACATGGTTGGAATGGGGAAAAGGGGAAAATAATGTTAAGATGGTTGGTTATCTTTTGAATATTGGGTTTCCTTACATTCTATTATAAAATAGACACTGGAAGGGGAGAGAAAGGAGTAGCCAGAAACATCACCATAGAAAGCTTGTAAGTTTGTCTTCTGCCTATAACTGATTGGAATACCTAATATGGGGCTACAAGGTGCCCAGTGAAGGAGGCTTCCTGCGGATCCTCTAAAATACATAAGACTATAGGTGGAAGCCTGAACCACATCCAGATCTCCAGAGATGGGAAATTCCCACTTGAAAGGACAAGCAGACCAGGCTGGAACAGCTAGAAGAACAGAAGATAGTTCTTGAAAAAAGACCTACAGGAAAAATACAAAACAACACAGGCAGACCAACTGTTATTACAAGAACAAACAAGTTGCTTGCCCAGGAAACATCAAGGCAAGTGGCCAGGTCACCTCAGTGCAAACCCCCTTACAAGACTAAGACTCAACGGGAATACACGCTCTGACTGGTGACCACGCTCGTCACCCAAAAGGGGAAGTGAAGGAAAAACAGCAATGAAGCGGCGAGCTAAGCCCTACAATGTTCAGTAGACTTCTGTGAACTATCACATAATTCACAATAAAACATTAAAAAAAGAAAAAGATCTGTGACTCAGATTTGCTTAATGCAATGTATCGTTTGAGTTCTTGACTGCTGCTTCCATGAGTATTGATAATGGATAGAAACAAAAGGAAGTCTTTGACAACTTCATTCCTTTCTCTATTTATCATGACATTATTTATTGCTCCGTTATAAGGAATTTTGTTTTCTTTACATTGAGGTGCAACCCATACTTTGAGCTTCATCAGTAAGTATTTCAAGTCCTCTTCACTTCAAGCAAGCAAGGCTGTTTTATCTGCATACTGTAGGTTGTTAATGAGTCTTCCTCCAATCCTGATGCCATGTTCTTCCTTCATATACTTCAGCTTTTGAGAATATTTGCTCAATATACAGACTGAATAAGCATAGTGAAAAGATACAACTCTGCTGTACACCTTTCCTGATTTTAAACCATTCAGTATCCCCTTGTTCTGTTCTAATGAATGCCTCTTGGTCTAAGTACAGGTTTCTCATAAACACAATGAAGTGTTCTGGAATACCCATTCTTTGCAATGTCATAAGAATCCATAGCTTGTTATGACTCACACAGTGAAAAGCCTTTGCATAGTCAATAAAGCACAATTAAACATATATATATATATATATAT
>NW_006408549.1:6248882-6281351 GCF_000296735.1 Chrysochloris asiatica
AAGTCTCTGCAAATTTCATTATAATATTTAACTTTCCTTCTTGAGCTGTCCTTTGAACTTTTCTGGTTAGCTCTTTTATTTCTTTAACTTGAAGCACCTTTGGTTTGGCTCAAATCACAACCATTCCAGATAGTAGGTGAGCACTTAACTGTTGACACTACCCAGGGATTCCCTCTCTTTGCTTATATATGCTGATCTAACCTGTGACTCTACTTCTCTTAGTGAATCCTGACTGGTAGATACACCAACTTTCCATGTCACACTGCTGTTGAGAGTTGGATTTGATGTACTGTTTTTGTAGACGCTGAGAAACTTCTTTCATTTCATTCAGTGATCTGTATTATTGAAAATGCCCTTGTAATGTTTTCCCAGCACCTTGCCTGAAAGATTGCCACAGATGTGAAATCTGGAAAAGTTTTTATGAACTTTTCCTCATTCAACTTTTCCACTGGTGTCCCTCCATGGACCAGTCTCTGCTGTAGCTACAGAAAGGAGATTACCCTTAAGAGAGTGGCTGTGGAAACAGCATCTTTATTTATTCTGTGACTTATACATCTGTCTTTGGAGAAGAAACTCCAGAAATAATTTTCCAGTGGTGAGTCTTGAAAGTCTGGTCTGAAATTTGAAAATCAAATTATGTTTAGTCTTGTACATGGAAAATTGGCTCAACTTTCTCATGATTTCTTTTTCCCTTTGATCTGATATTTAGCATGCAGGATGCAGTTGGATGCAGAATTCCAGACCTGATGACCTGGCCTGTCAACTCCTTTGTTACTCCATCACCCAGAAGAGGGGCCATTTGGAATTTTGCTGATAGATTGGCTTACATATGAACAAACTCAGAGTTATCCAGCTTTCTTGTCCAGATCAGTGCTGGTTCCACAATAGTGACAGTAGCAAAAATTGCTTATGATTGTGAGAGTGATTACCTTCCGCCATAGGGAGCAGATCTGCTCTTTCTCCTCAGCTGACATGTTCCTCTGCCATTACTGCCATGGCCGTAGTCCTGAGGATTCTCAAGGCTTTTAGGCCAGATGTGGAGGTACACTGAGCTTGGGTTGATTTGGAGCTTCTTGAAAGCCAGGCCAATTTCTAAGAATTTAAACTGAGAGCCATAACAGCTCACATTTACAAAGTGCTGATTCAGGCTCTGCGCCAACCATTGTATAGGCATTTTCTTATTAGAGCAATGTTGTGAGAAAGGTATTTTTATTCCCATGTCGCAATTGAGAGCACCAAGGACCCAAGGAGTTAAGTAACTTGTCTGGAAGTCACCTGAATAATGACTTGAAGAGTGAGGACTTGAATCCAGAATGTTTAAATCCAGAGTCCACATGTATAATCATCACAATGAACTGAAATCTGGAGGCATATTCTTTGGGAAGGAATGAAATAGCATGCAGAATGCAGTTATAGCAATAGAATAATAGAATAGAAACTTGCCCTCTTCTCTTCCTTCATCCCATTTCAACTCTTCAACTCCAAATCTTAAGTTTACCTCACGGTCAGACTTGGAGAAACACTGGCAATTCATATTTACTACCCTTCCATAGCTCCTAGATGGAGTCTGTGTGGGTTATGCACTGGACTGCTAACTGAAAGGCTAATGGTTAGAACCACCAGCTGCTCTGTAGGAGAAAGATGAATCCATCTGCTTCCATAAAGACTTAGAGTGTTGGAAACCTGATGAAGCAATTCTACTCTGTCCAATAGGGTCACTGTGAATCAGAATTCAATTGATGGCTGTGGGCTTGGTTTTTGGTTTTATAGCTCCTAAAATGAAGGCCCCCCCAAAAAAAAATCAATTCACCCAGCAAGTGAGTGGGTAGCATGAGGGCATATTCTGACGCCTTTCCTTGTCCTGGTTAAGGCTCAGTTTTCTGGTAGGGTAACAAATTAGAGACGTGGAGATTCTCTGAAATTCTACTAAACAAACAGGGAATCTGCACATACAAATCTTCTCAGACTATTAAGTTACTACTAAATTAGGGGGTGGGAGTGAGGCGGGATGAACAGATTCTCCTCCTTTTGGCAAGAGAACCAGACAAAAAATCTGGTCCACATGATTCTAGTCAAATATGCTAAATGCCCTGTTATCCAGAGAGCACATTTTATGCTCATGTTCAACTGTCCTGGCTTGTTCGAGTGAGTCAGAAAGTGAAGGGAAAAGTCAGCCCTTTAGGTTGATCTCTGGGTAAGAAGACTCCTCTCCTGTGAATTGGGCCCACTGTTCAGCCTGTCTCTGTTGCTTCTCATTTATATCTTCACTGCTTTCTCATTGATAAAAAAATAAAGTCAATGTGATGACTCTCAATTTATAATTTGCTGCTTTCAGAATCACCACTATTCTTTAGAAACATAAGAATGAATGAGATGCTCAGCAAAGCAGACCTTTGCAAACTAAAGTTAATATAAAGGTACTCGAAGAACCACAATGATTCGAAAAGGGCATTCTACTTCGGCGTTACAGTACAACAGAAATTTAGTGTGAACATTTTCAATTATCACCATATAATTAGTGCTTTCTCTGAAATAAAGAGGGAAAAAAAAAACCTCCTAGATTTATGGAGAGTATATTATAGAGCATATGTCTTTATTACTCATGCAAACATCACTGGTCCATCAGCCAAACACTCTGAAAGATACAACTCTAATTAAATCCATTCATCTTTGATATTTTGCTGACTTTCTACAATAAAAATCATAGCTTTAAACACACACACACACACACACAAAGAATGAATGAGATGTATTCAAAGTCAGGATTCCACTCTAAATCACTTACCATTTTGTAAGCATTTAGTGTGCCAGGCCTTGTGTTTCAGGTCCACAATTCCCCTGGCTGGTTTGTTTTCTGTCTAGATATTTTATCCATTCCTTATAGATGTAGTAAGTGTCTACCTTCACTAGGTGCTGAGGATATGGGGACAAATCCCACATGATCTTTCACCCAAAGAGTCAAGACCCATGGTTGTGAATAAATCATAATCATCCAGTAGCACAGATACGCTGGAGGTCTAGTGGAGAAACTAGCATCTCTATCTAGGAAGCTTGTATAGCAGTATTAGGACATAACAGAGCAGCATTTCGAAGGACACAAAGAAAAAGGCTTGAGGAACTATGGGAGTTGAATGACTTTTAGCCGTGTGAGTAGACTAGAACAACAAGCACATGCAAGGGAGTGGTCAGGACCATGTGGAAAAGTAGATGGAAAATAAGTCAAAAGGATATTGAATGCTGTGCTGAATGACTTCCATTATGTGGAAATGAGGAAGCCTTGAAAAGTTTCCAGTAGAGAAGAAACATGAACAGATTAGCATTTTCATATTTCAGGAAGCTTTCTCTGGCAGAAATGCTGAGGATGGATTGGAGTCAGGGAGAAGAGATAGAAGTCACTGCAGCATTTTGGAAAAGAGATGGTGGTTTTAGAAAAAGGAGCCAGTTATAAAGGAAGAAACAATCCAAGTGCTCATAAGAAATGAGTGGATAAACAAAAGAGAGTATCCATACAATGGAATATTACTTATCTCTAAAGAGAATTGAGATTACAATACATGCCGCACCATGAATAATATCTGAAAATATTATGCTAAGGAAAATAAACCCAAGCACAAATATTACATGATTCCACATAGGAAATATCTAGAATAGGCAAATCTATCAACACAAAAGATTAGTAATTACCAAAGGCTGGAGAGACGGGGTATTGGGTGTGTAAAATATAAAGAGAAATTAAAAAACAAAAAAAAGGAGCCAGTAAGCTGAGGACTCGATAGCACCTAACAACAATAACAAGCTGATAAAATATGGTGTTCAGAGAGCAGTAAGGGTGGTCAGACAAGGAATTTCAAACCAAGACAGGCAGTGTCCAGAAGGAAGAAATGGCTAGCAATGCCAAGTACTGCAGGCACATCCGAAACTACAGACAAATGGCCATTGGATTTGGCATTTGGTCACCTGGCGACCTTGGTCAGGTTAGTTTCAGTGGAGGGCAGAGGTCTGACGGAAGTCGATTAAAAAGAGTGTGGGAAACAAAGTTGTTGGGGAAGAGAACAAGAACTTTTTTTTTGGAGTGTCTTGGCTGTTATACGTAGGATGACAGGTTTTTTTTTCTTTTTAATTTTCAAAAAATAAACAACCAAAAATAAAAAAGAAGAAGAAGATAGAAATTGCTATGGAGATGGAACCAAGTCCAAGTCAGCTCTTTGCTGTCTTGCTAGTATTGGGTCTTTAGATTTCAGGACCTAGTTCAACTCAGAACTCAGAAGGAAGGCAGCCAGCTGGACTCAGCTACCATTAGAATAGTCTTAGTGTGGTACTCTATAGGATGAGCACCAGACTGCTAACTGCAAGGTCGGTGGTTCAAACCCACTTGCCATTTCTCAGAAACCCCATACACCATTTCTTTGAGTCAGAACCAACTCCGTTGTACTTAACAACATTTTAAGAATTTTTTGTTATTGTTGAGAACAATTGTCTTGATCATTTCCCTACATTTATGCCTGAATCCTACTTCCCTCACATCTGAGGAAACTTCCTTCTGTTTGTTACTTGGTTAATGCATGTGTCCTATATTATTCCCTGACATTGATGTTGGCCACATCAACACTCTCTGGCTCAGGGTTTCACTCTGGGTCCTGAGGTCTGGGCAGACTTCATAAGGTCAACCTGAGGTACAATTCTACCCACGCCTATGAAAGAGGCCAGGATCTGAGGTTCTCCTTTGAAGGTTAGCATCTTCCAAGATGAGCCTCTAGTGTAGCAGAGCGTGATATGTCAGAAGTGGGACTGTGTGGGTTCAAATCCTAGCTTTAACACCTGCTAGTTGTCTGATGTTTCCTTGCCTCTCATTACCTCAGTTTCCTCTTCTGCTTTATGGGAATACTAACAGAATCCATCTCATAGCATTGCTTTAAGGATCAAACATATTAATATACACAAGATGTTTAGATAGGTTTGGCACATAGTAAGCACTCATGCTTATCTTGACAAATAGGACAAGCTCCAGTCAGTTGAAGCAAGGGTTTCTACCTTTTTGCTGCCCTCTGGTGGTTAGTGAGTACATTGGAGGACTTCAAAAAGCAGATTTGACCCCTTGTGTGCTGGATGAAGATCAAAGGATGATGATGATGATGGATATCCTTTCTATTTCATTTAATCTTCCAAGTAACTGTACTTCAGTAGGTAGATATCATCATACCCTTTGTATAAGAAGAAAACTGACACTGAGAAAAATAATTTGTCCAAGATAAACTGTATTGAATTATATATCATATGCACTAAAGTAAGTTCTATGTATAGCCGGGGATTCCGTTAAAGAAATTCAAAGATTAGTTATTTAGTTTAGACTCAGTTCAAGGAATATTTTGATCTGATTTCGTTCCAGTTCAATAGTTTAATAAAACATATAGTTTTGGCTTCAAATCAAACTGCTGTAGTCATTTTTGTTTTCCTCCCCCAGGAAAGTTGGTTCCGTTCATGATTTAGTGAAACATTAAGATTTGGGTTTGGTTCTGTTTGAACTTTGGTTTGGAGTAAGATTTGGTTCAAGTCCTGCTTCCAGGAGTCTGGTGAGTTTTAGATTGATGGACAGATTCAGGAAGCAGCCAGTGGCTACCAGGAATGCAGTGAGCCTGTTTCATCCAAAACATTTCCACGGCCCTCTTGTCTGAACCCGCATGATATCTGGTTCTCTTTAAGTTGGCTGTCCTGAGACAGAATCATAATGCTAACCATGGTAGTGAGTAGTGATTTTGCAACACTGACAAATGATCTCACTTTGCTGGACAGACTTCTAAAATCAAAAGCTCATGAATTTAGTCACACACTCATTCTAAAGGATTGTACCTCATTGACAAATGGAATTTGGGGTGACATGCCTCTTATGTTTGCTGCCTCCTCCCTGTTGTAACTGTGCACACAAAATAGTTGACTCTGACAATGATTTTGAATATGAAGACTAATTCACTGGTAAGGTAGCTATCATTTTTCAATTTAAAAGATGTTCTGGCTTCTGAAGTTTAACTTCATTACATTCAGGGTGTTTCGTTGTTTTGTTTTTCTAAGGAATTGTATTCCCAGTTTTATAATGTAATTTAAGGGGCCAATTAAACAACAACAATAAAAGAGAAAAAAAAAACAAAAAATAAACAGTTGCTGTGGAGTCAACTCTGACTGGGCAGTACGTCACATGTCTGTCAAACTAGAGCTGTGCCCAGGGCTTTTCAATGCTGGATTCTTTAAAGTAGATCACCAGCTCTTTCTTCTGAGGTCCCTGTGGGTAGACTTAAACCACGAACCTTTGGTTAGTAGCTGAGCACACTGATCATTTGTACCACCCAGAGGCTCAAATTGGCAAATAGGTATAACATGATGGAAGTGTATTTGAAGTCAGTTTAATGGAAGCATATCCATTCCATTGAGCAAGGGAAGCCTATGTTAAGATTTTGTTTGTCTTTGGAATAGTGGTTGATGGTGTCAGAACATCAAGAAGGATTAGGATATCGGAACCAGAGAGCACAGTGAAATCATCATTATAGTAACATTTATTGGCACAGACTGTGTGACAATTCTCCTGTCACAGAAGTACTAAGTATACTTACTCCATTAACAGCTGAGAAAGACAAAGCTTTGCAGACTGAGGGCACTTGTCCCAAGTATGCCAGCTAGCAAGTAACGGAATGAGGTCTGAGCCCAGGCTAACCCAGAACTCAGCTCCTTAACCATCACATCAGAGTACATTTGCAGGTAGTTAGCAGTTGGTTACAAATGTAAATTGAGATCAAGGCAAAGTAGAAATTGAGACACCAAGCAGATGAGCAAAAGTGCAGTGTGCAGAGTCCAGGAGTCAGGAGAAGTCAAAGGTCAGAAACTTTTCATGCAGATGGAAACCAGAGAAGGAGGAAAACTAGTCTGATAATAAAAGAAAAGAAGTAGTAGAAGAAAAAAAGTAAATTTGGCCAGACAAGACAAGGAGGCAAGGAAAACAACTTTACGACCTCAGCCACAATGAGTCCTCAAATTGAAAGCATCTTCCATCCCAGCCAGGTGGTGTCTATTGAGATCCAAACCAACCTATTATTGCACTCACAAAGCCTGGTCATAAAAGAGAGCATTTTAGTTCCTCCAGCTTGAGTAGAAATGTAAAGACAGAAATAAGAACAGGTTTATGTTAATCATGATGTCTCTGACTAGTTTATCCAAATCTCTGCCTTCTAGGCAGCTCTTACCTTCTGTTACAACATTCTGAGTGCTGGAGTGTATTTTCTTATAAAGGCACCGAACATCACCCTTGGGACTGCTGTCTCTTGGCCTGATTCTGTTTCTGAAGCTACACGAGAACACATCTACTCTTCCTACATGGCAGCCGGTAAAAGAGGGACGTGTTTAAAAGTATCTCAAATACAAAAATTTCCAAGAGATAAGAAGGCAACCAAGCAAACGAACCCATCCAAAATTGATTAGATAAATAACTCTAGAAGAGAAGAGACGCTGTGATCAATAATTGGCGAATGTGTCACACTTCCCTTTCAGTTTACACTCTAATCCCAAGAAAAGTTCATGCTCCCAGACACCACTATCATACCAAGTCGTAAGTCATATCCTTTAGTCTTTGCAGAGTCATGAAAAGTTAATAGTTCTTTCTTTAGCTCCTTAGTTCTAAAGAAGACAAGCTGGCACTTCTCAAAAATAAATGTATTGAGATACAGAAGAAAAGATATATCAAAGAATGTATCAAAGAACAAAGATGACGACTGTATGATTAATAGACACTAACTTTAGATTTGGCTAATATTTCCCCAAAGCCAGGATGCCTGTTTCTGTATGCTTTTTATAAGAGCAAGAAGGATGAGGCTGCAATAGAATCATGCCTCTTTTTGAATGTTGTACCATGTGCTCAGCTGAAGGGTCTTCAGTGGCCTTGTGTTCAGGTAGGTGGTAGGAAGCAATGTCGTCATTACTTTTGTTGTGAAAAGAGAAGGTAAAGAATTGATGCTTATTAAGCATCTGTTATGGTTGGCGGTTTGAGCCCACCAGGAAAGCAGTTACCATGGAAGAAAGATGAGGCTTTCTGCTCTTGCAAATATTTAAAAGCTTCACAAACCCTGAATAGGGTAGCTATGAGTTAGAACTTACTCCAGGGCACTTAACAACAAAAATGGGCCTCTTAATCCTCATAGCCTAATAAGGAGGCAGGTATTATGCAACCCATTTTGCAGATGAAAAAAAAAAACAAAACTGAAATTCAGGGAGGTTAAATTGTTCCAGGTGCACATAATGAGTACCTTAGCTGCTGTAACAGAAATAGCTTAAGTACATGGCTATACCAAAGAGAAATGCAAGTTCACACAGTTTAGGAGCCTCGGCTGCTGGTTCTAGGGGAAGGCTCTCGTCATTTTCATGTGGCCTGGAATCTATCTTTCCCCATGTCTGTGTTTTGTATGTGTGTGTTTTCTTTCTTTCTTTTTTTTTTTTTCTGTTTGCTTAATCTCCTCTTCTATATCTCAAAAAAGATAGATTTTTATCAATCTTTAAAAGAACAAACAAAATCCTATTCCTGAACAGGACTGTAATCACAGGTATAGTAGGATTTACTACACATAATTTGGGGGACACAATTCAACTCTAGTAGCTAGCAATAATCATCATCATCACAACCCAGAACTAGTTGCTGTCTAGTTAACTCCAACTCATAGTGACCCCATGTGTGTCAGAGTAGACCTGTGCTCCATGAGGCTTTCAATAGCTGATTTTTTGGAAGGGGATCACCTGGCCTTTCTTCTGAGAGGCCTTTGCGCGGACTTGAACCTCTATCCTTTGGTTTGCAGCCAAGCATGGTAACTGTTTGTACTACCCAGAGCCTCCAATAATAATAAAGGTGACCAGGATTTATTGAATGATTCCTATCATGGGACAATAAGGTACAACAGTTAGAACAGGCTTTAGCCGACTTAGGTATTTCATCAACAAATATACATTAAATTACTAATAGCCAGTGTATGGTCACACTGGGACTTGAAAGTAATCAAATTAATCAATCTATAAAGCTTGAAGGCCTTTTGTTAAATCATGGAATATGTCTAACAGTATATTTGATCAATAAGATACAATCCCCATCTTTAAGTAATTTGCCATCCAGTAACTAAAACCAGCAAATGAATAAGCAACTACAGCATAAAATGATAAATGTTGCTCTAAAGGCCATGCTCGTTGAGAAACACTAACCTCGAAATATGCTCATGGCGCCTCATACTGAACACCAGGGGTTATGGGATCTTAGCGTCTCCTTTGCCCTCTCCTGTATAGTATAGCCTCAGGAGAGGTTGGAACGGCCTTGCGGGTGGCAACAAGGTGCCTGGAAATGTTGAGACCCTGGGGAAGGGGTTGCTCCAGAGGGTTTGGAAGTAGTTGCTTGGCCACATGCATGTATGAAGGGGTTTCCGGAATGGCTCAGCCCTTCTAGTGAACTGCTTGCCAGGTATGAGTGGCCCCTTCTGTAGGGCACAGGAGAATTGGCTAGCCTGTGGGGGAGGGAGCTGACAGTGGGGAGGGATTGGCGTGCTGTGGTCCACAAAGACAGAAACATACATTTTTTTCATTAAAACAATCTTGAAATTGTTGGCAAGCTCATAAAAAGGGTTGGTTAGAGCCGTCTTGGGGCAGCTTTTCTTTGAGTTCAGTTTATTAATGTAGGTTTTTACATGACTTTTTATTAAGAAACATATGGTACTTTAGGCCATTTAACACCAAGGAAAAAGCTTCATAAAGAAACATTCTGAGCACCAATATAATATAAATGTGTCCTGCTGCACTTTACAGAAAAGCAAGTTACCGGGAGATTTGTGAACACTTTCTGCAGTTTCTTATGTTTGTTGACAAGCTATTTTATCTTCATTTAGGAAGAAATATATTATTTTTCAAAAGGAGGAAAGAAGAATCTGGGTAAAAATGTGTGTGCTTGTATGTTTGTGTGTGAGAGAGAGAAAGGGAAAAAAGTTGAAGGAGGGTAGAAATTTGACAACAGAAATTTGGCAATATACAAGTATATGAGAAGTCTTCAAAAAGTTAATGGAAAATGTGTATTATGAAAACACTATGCGTTGAGATTAAGGTGAGACTTCTGGTAAAACAGCACACTAGGCTGTCACGCTATACAGACCTTCTACAACAAAGGCATGAGAGACTACATGAAACGGATACAAAGGGTAATACTGGAACCCTAGGCGTCAGAGGAGACGATAGAGAAGTGCATTGAATATTGAATCCCCTGTCCTCCACAATTTTCTGCTCTCTGGGACCTGCCCCTGCTCCAGTTTTTTTGTTTTTTTTTTCTTTCTCTCTCTTTCTTTCCTGCCCCATTCCTTGTTTGTTTTTCAAATCATTTTTCCCTTCTTTCTTTTCTTTTCTTTTTCCCTTCCCTTCTCTCTCTTTTCCGTTTTTCTTAGTGTTCTCTTTTACTATTCCCTTTCTCTTTTCTTTTCCTAACTCCCTTATCATATTGTTTATTGTATTTTTCTCTTTTCTTTCTCTTCATTTGTTTTTTATTTTTTATTATTAAATTATTTTTGCTGTATTTTTTTTGGTCTTGTTTTGTCCCACCCAACAGGAGATAGCAACTCTGTCCACGTGATCCAGCCACACCCATACATCCTGCAACCCCATCTACTGGGTGAGGGCCACTATCCACCCATATACCACTTGTTTATCAATATAAAGCAGCCAACGAGAGCCAAACTCACCCACAATTGTGCTGTAAGAACAGTGAACAAAGAACCGTACACAGTTATATATTCTATCATACCCATCAAGAGACAGGTGGTGAGAGCCTAAGAACAAACCAACATACAATCATCATTAAATACAAATACAACACCACTCCAATGTCTTAGAGGAAACAGATTATTTCAGTTTACACGAAGAAGTAAGACCAAGTGGCTCCCATAAGTGACCAAAAGACAAAGATAAAGTAAAACAAAATTACAAGACTGATAGTAGGGAACCAGTGTTACCAATGTGTAATGAAGACAATCATAAAGTGAAGAGAGGGAATAATGTAGTTAAAGAACTTCCAAATGTAGAGGCAGTCATGTAGGTTTCAGGATGGAACAAACTGTCTTAAACTTAGGAAGAAAATAATGCATGTACTACTCAAGTGAAGGGGAAAGCAATATGAGGGATGTTGGCAAAAAATGACAGGGTAGGGGGAAACACTGGGAAGAATTCAAGAGTTCAAGGCAATAGGGGTAAATACTGGTACATACATAGTCCTGTAATAATGATGCTCTATCAATAGATGCATAAATACAGAAATAGATTAAACAGGTATGGGAAGGAGAGTGACAATAACTCACAAATATATGTAGGTTTGGAAGAGGACATTTGTACTTGGGAATTAGCCTTTGCTGCAAATTTGTCAATGAATGTGATGGAGAATACAGGGGACAAAGTAATGAAATTTCTTAGACTTTACCTTGAGGGAAGGAGCCATTGGACCTGGGGGCTCAGGACCATGTTCTCCAGGGACACCAACATCAGTGGCATAGCATAGTCCACAAAGACAATGTTCTACATCCTACTTTAGTGAGTAACAAATGCAGTCTTAAAGATAAGGGAGTAGCTATCCAAGGTGTAACTAATTATATATCCCAGTCTTGAGGAAAGAAAAGTGATGAAAATTGAAGACACATGGAAGTAATTAGTCCCGTGGACTAATGGAGCATCAGAACTTCAATCTCCACCAGTTCACCTTGAGACCAGAAGAACTAGATAGTGTCCAGCTGCTACTACCAACCAAAAGGTATCATATTTGAAGGCCCTGAACTGAGGGAGAAAACTCACAATCAGAAGAGACCAGGCTTACTGGTTGAACAGAGACTAGTGGGATCCTCAAGACATTGACCCAGCTTCAAGTCTGGAATTGAAATCACACCCTTGGCTCACTTTTCAGCCAAATGATAGATAGTTCTATAAGGAACAACAACACTAGTGAGGTACACACACCCCAGAATAATCAACCAATTGATACCAAAGGGGAAGTGTAATTAGTGAGATGAAACCAAGTGTACATGGCTTGTTGAATGGAAAATTGAGGATCTGCTCTGTAAATCTTCATATAATTCACAATAAAAAGTAAAAAAATCCAAACAAATAAAAAGCAGAAACTAGATTAAGGCCACTCTCACAACGAGCCCAAGGTGGTACAGCTTCTCTCTTAAGGACTTGCCCAGGTGTGCCCTTAATGGAAATTGGGGTACTAGGTTTGAGTGACTATAAGTCAAGGTGGTCAGAGGGCCCCAGAACCAATCCTGCAAGGCTTCCTAATCTGCAATAGTGTCTGTATCCCAATCATGGTCCCTTGCCCACTTCTGTAGTCCAGCCTACGACTGTGACAAATTGATCTGCCACCAAACATTATTTTGTGATGAAATCCCTGTGCCCTATAAATTGACCAAGTGGATGTGAATCCTTTGGAAACAATTATGGCCTCATACTGAAGATCTCCCTAATTTGGATGGCCTGTCTCTTTCTTATCTTTATCTTGTTCAAGACTTAATAAATGGGCCTTTATAAAATTTAAAAAGAAAAGTAAACTGTGCATGGATTTAAAAATATTTCAATCAAAATCAACTGATCATAATTTGTTATAACATGTCTAAACAGAATCTAGCTTGAGGTACTAGGAAGGATAAGACATCAGTTTGAAAAGAATACCAATCAGAGCAGCATGAATTCTGCTAAAATTGAAGCAAGAACAAACACAAAATTTATGGTGAAGCTTGGATAGAAGAATGATGATATAATTGATGATTTATGGAAAGTTGATGGGGACAATCAGCAACTTACAAATGAATATCTTGTTTGAAGAAGGGGTGAGAGAGACATTGAAAATGAAGCCTGTAGTGACAGACTATTCATATCAATTTGTGAAGAAACAATCATCTTGTTGGTGCCCTAATTAAACAGGACTGACAACTAATAGCATAAAATATAACCAATACCATAAATACCTCAATTGGTTCAGCTTACACAATTCTGATTGAAAAATTAAAGTTGAGCCAACTTTCTGTTTCATCAGTGCCAAAACTGTTGAACCCTGATCAGCTGCAGACAAAAGCAGAGCTTTCAAAGGAAATTTTAAACAAGTAGGATCAAGATTCTGAAGAATTTCATTATGAAGTGTAGTAAGAGATGAAACATTGTTTTACCAGTAGGATCTTAAAGATAAGGTACAATCAAAGCAATGACTACCAAGAGGTAGAAGTGGTCCAATCAAAGCAAAAGCGGATTGGTCAAGAGCAAAGGCCATGGCAACAGTTTCTTGGGGTGCTCAAGGTATTTTGCTTGTTTGCTTTCTGGAGGACCAAAGAATGATAACATCTGCTTATTATGAGAGTGCTTTGAGAAAGCTAGTCAAACTTTTAACAGGAAAACATACAGGAGGGCATCATCCGAGCATCCTTCTGCACAACAATGCTCCGGCTCATTCCTCTCATCAAACAGGACAAGTTTATGATCTTTCAATGGAAAATCATCAGGCATCCACTTTACAGTTCTGCTTCGCACTTATTTTTATTTCCTAATCTTAAAATTAAGAGTCCTGGTATGGCACTGTGGGTAAATGTGCTGGACTGCAAAATTGTTTGAACGGCAAGGTCAGTGGTTCAAGCTTACCAGCCACTCCTCAGAAACCCTATACAGAGTCACAATGGGTCAGAACTAATTCAATGGTACTTAACAACAACACTCTTAGAAAACAAATTTAAAGGGCACCCATTTTTCTTCACTTACAGCATCGATGGACTCAAGTGTGGCAACAATAGTGAGGTTGGCCCAGGATCGGTCAGTGTTTCATTCTGCTGTGCATAAGGTCGCTATGAGTTGGTACTGACTTGATGGCACCTAACACCAACAGCAACAACTGATGTAACACAGACTGCATTGATATGCTAAGTTCCTAGGACCCTCAGTTCTTTGTTGTTGTTGTTAAGTGCTGTCAAGTTGATTCTGACCCATAGCGACCCTGTATAGGGTTTCCCAGGAGCAGCTGGTGAGCTTGATCCACCAACCTTGCAGTTCAAATGGCTTTGCAGTCTGGCGCATTAACCCACAGTGCCACACCAGGACTCAATTCTTTAGAGATAGATAAATGGCTGGTATCATCACTTAATAAAAGTGTCTTGAACTTGAAGGAGCTTATGTCAAGGAAGGCAACTTAATAGTTCTTATTTATATCTTTTAATTCCATTTTATACAAACGTTTTGAAGTCCCCTTATTTGTATATTCACACCATTTAAATGTCTATTGACCTTTCGATGGTATTTTCAAAAGCAGCTGTGGAAGAGCTATGTCTTGGTTACTTGAATTTAGAACAAGCTTTCCTAAAATGAAATTATTCCAGAAGTATTTTCTATGAAGAATGCAGGCTAATTAGAAAAAGAGTCTTGTGGTTGACCTCATTTGTCCATTATTTTTTCCCATTTCTGGATCCTGGCTCAGAGTGTCAGGCCCAGAGGCAATAGAGTTCTAATAGGAACAGGACCAACCTGAACAAAACATCTGCTAGAGACACATCCCTCTCACCTTCTGCTGAAACTGTGGTTGTCTTGGCAACACTTCCAATGTCCAAGATGAGAGTCTGGTCACCCATCCTGGAGGCAGCCATCTGGAGTTGTCCTCATGCCAGGGACTGAGCATGATTATAAACTCCAAAGAAGACATGCAATTGACATGGATGCTGGAGTTGGGACCAGTGAGGTATCAAAAATTAGTGCCAGGAAGATCCTATGATACTGGTTCTCATCTGAGGGAGAGTGTCTTCCAAATGACATTGGCGATATCTGGAGACATTTTTGGGTAGGTGCTACTGGCATCTAGTGGGTAGAGGTCAGATATGCTACTATCACTACCCTACAATACACAGGCTAGTCCCCACAACAAAGAATGATCCAGTCGTAAATGTCAATATTGTTATTGAGAAATCTTGTCCTGTATTAATCCAGGGAGAAGCCTGCTGGAGACTGGATTGGTGTGTGCACACTGAAGTGGGTAGAGTTGCTTTTGTTTTTCTGCTCTATTCAGAGAAAGGCTAGAAATTGTCCTTGCTCATCCCTGAGAATCCTTGACAACATTAAAATCCACTTTAATTCATCCTGCCATGGGAGAAGGGAGTGTAAAGTTTTGGACAACTGGGACATTTACCTTGGAAAGAAAGTCAGGTGGCTCTAGGGCATTCTTGGAGGCCTTAAAATGAGACCGCAAACACAAAGGAGGTACAATGGGAGGGGGAGGGAAGAAGATGGTATGAAATCTGCGTCTTTGAGGTAGAAGACTTCAACTTCTAGGAAGGGTTTTCAGCCCTGGAAGTGGCTGTGTCTGTGAACAAGAGGAGGATTGCTATAGAAGACATCGTCCTAGTTTAGGCCAGTGGAGGTGATAAAGGACACGTCTAGGAACCAATGAGTTACTGGGTGGTAAACAGTAAATGTACTTGCCTGCTAACCAAAAGGTTGGAGTTTGAGTCCATCCAGAGTCACCTTGGCAGAGAAGCCTGGCAATCTACTTCTGAATGTCTGCCATTGAAAACCCTATGGAGTACAATTCTACTATGACCACATGGGATTGTCATGATTTGATTCAACTTCTTTCTGGGAACTGGTTTAGGACTTTGTCATGGATTGAACTGTGTTCTCCCCAATGTATGTGTCAGCTTGACTGAACCATGATACTTGGTGATTTGGCAACTGCCCTGATTCCCCATAATGTCATCTGATGTGATAAACTGATAAGAGGATTAAGGTTGGGTTGTTGCTGTTAAGTGCCATGGAGTAGGTTCTGACTCATAGCGATCGTGTATAGCGTTTTTTTCAAGCAGGAACTGGTGGGTTTGAACCCATAATCCCATCATGACCCTGATCGGATGTGAGGGACTTTCCTAGGCTATGACATGTAACACCTTTTATCTTACAAGAGACAAAAGGAGACAGGTGAGCAGAGAAAGAGGGACCTACTAGCTTCAAGACCTCAACACTTTAGAGTGTTGAAGAGCAAAGATTTAGTCAGTTTGAGGACTGAATGTGCCTGACCCAAACCATGGTATATTCAATCACTTCATATGCATGTGAAAGTTGAACAGTGAATAAGGAAGACCATAGAAGAATTGATGCATTTGAGTTAAGGTATCAGAGGAGAATACTGGAAGTACCATGGATTTCCAAAAAACAACAGATCTGTGTTGGAAAAAGTTCAGCCAAAGTACTCCTTGGAAGCTAGGATGGCTAGACTGCATGGTTCATACTTCAGACATGCTGTTAGGAGGGACCAGCCACTGGAGAAGAACATCATGTTTGGTAAAGTGGAGGGTCAGAGAAAAAGAGGAAGATCCTCAACAAGATGGAATGGCACAGTGGTGGCAGCAATGGGTTTAGGCATAGCAACAATTGTGAGGTTGACCCAGGACCAGGCAGTGTTTCATTCTGTCATAGTGTTTCTATGAGTCAGTACTGACTGGATGGCACCTAACATCAACAACTATCATCAAGAAAGGTGAACCAAGAGCAAAGTGTGTCTTTTGGACCTGGGGTCCCTGCAGTGTGAAGCTCCTAGATCCAAGGACAGATTGATGACAAGACATATATGGAGATCTCGAAGGAATGCTGGGTCAACAGATGCTGAAAAGAGACAAAAACCATTCACCAGAGCTGGCAAGAACTCTGACTTCAGACTCCTAGCCTCTTAAATGGTGAGAGAATAAATTTCTGTTTGCTAAAGCTATCCACCTGTGATATTTCTGTTACAGCAGAACTCAATAACTAAGAGAGACTTCCTCAGGTCAGTTGATGAGTTGGCCCTGTGTCTCCTTGGGGTCGCAGTAAAAGGTGCTATGTTTAATTACTATAGTTGCTTCACCAATATTGCCAAGGAATGACCTTAGAGTAGACACCCAGTTTACACCATGCTGCAGATTTTCACCTAGCAATTAAATCCACAAATATTGATGCAGCCCCTGATATTTGCAGACATAGTCCTAGATTCTGTGGGAGAGATCTGAAGACAAATGGATCATGGCCCCTGTCCTTAAAGACGCATTCTGTAGTCAGGGAGACAGGCAAATCTCCCACACTACAGAATATGGCTATAATAAAAAGCAGATTGTAGAAAGTGCTAGAACCGAGGCAGTACAAGTGAAGTGTAGCAGTGCAATGGGAAAGGAGAAAATAAATGTATTCCAACTGAGGACGTATGGGAAGACCTTGTAGAGAAAGTGGCATTTGAATAGGACCTTGAAAGATAGTGGGGCTTTGACAGATAGAAAGATTAGCATGCACACATACGTGGAAGGCCCACGGCCTGTTAGAGAAGTTACAATGAATTTCGTGTAACTGAAGCTGACAACACTGCAGGGGAGTTGTAACTAAAACTAGAAAAGGCATTTAAAATTGACCACAGAGAAACTAACTACCAAGCTGAGAAGTTTCTGTTTTTTATATATATCAAAATGCTTGAAGGCATTTAAGTAGCAGAACAATAAAACCAGCTTTTTTCTTAAGAAAGAGAATGTTGTTAGTTAGTGTGCTTGATGGAAGAAACCCAGGCAGCTCAACAGTTAAGCATTTGATGCTAATTGAAAGGTCAATGCTTTGAAGCCAACTGCCTTGTAGGAGAAAATGTCATCTGCTTCTGTAAAGATTGTTATTGTGAAGTGCCCTGGAATCAGTCCCAACTCATAACGACCCTGCATCGTGTTTTCGAGGAGTTACTGGTGGGTTCAAACCTTGGACCTTGCGGTTAACAGTCCGGTGCTCATCCTACAGTACTATATTAGGACTCCTTGGAAACCCTATGGAGCATTTCTACTGTGTTCTTTCATACGGTCTCTGTGAGTTGAAATTGACTTAATGACGATCTTAATTTTTTGTATGTATGTATGATGGAATGAAGAGAAAATTGCTAGACAACCAGGTAGGGGACTTTGGAATCAATTGCCAAATTTGTTTTTAAAAGTTTTTAGATATACCAGGAATGAAATTTTCAGCCCAGGCCATATTTGAGAGTTTGGCAGTACAGAGTAATAGTTAAGAGTCGGGACTCTGTAACTTCTACCTACTTTGAAATCCTGATTTTGCCACTTGCTTGTGGGCAAGTTACTTCTTTACGCTTTAGTTTCCTCATCCGTAAAATGTGATTAATAAATAGAGCCTTCCTTACAAGATTGTTGTCAAGATTTAAACATATCACGTGAAATGTACTTAGGACAGATTATGGCACAAAGAAAACACAATAATGTGATATTATTCAGTGGTTTATTATGGTTCATGAGAGTTAAGTGTTAAATTTGCAAGATTTTACAGTAGCTGATGTCATGTTGTTGTTGATAGGTGCCTTCTAGTCGATTCTGATTCATAATGACCCTAAGTATGCACAGCAGAACGAAACACTGCTAAGTCCTGCTCCATCCTTACAATTGTTATGTTTGAGCCCGTTGCTGCTGTGACTGTGTCAACCCATCTTGTTGGGGGTCTTCCAGAGTTTCGCTGACCTTCCACTTTACCAAGCATGGTGTTCTTCTCCAGGGGCTGCTTCCTCCTGATAACTTGTGTAACGTATGAGAGACAAAAGTCTTAGCATCCTGGCTTCTAAGAAACATTCTAACTGTACTTTTTCCAAGGCAGACTTGTTTGTTCTTCTGGCACTTCATGGCACTTTTAATATTCTTCTGTAACACCATAATTCAAAAGCATCAATTTTTCTACAGTCTTCATTATTCATTGCCCAACTTTCACATGCATATAAATGATTGAAAATACCATGGCTGGGGTCAGGCACACCTTAGTCCTCAAAATGACATCTTTGCTCTTAGGCACTTTAAAGAGGTCTCGTGCAGTACCTTTACTTAATACTATATGTCATTTGACCTTTTGATTGTTGTTTCCATGAGTTTTTATTGTGGATCCAAGCAAAATGAAGTCCGTGACAACTTCAGTCTTTGATCCATTTATTACGATGTTATTTATAGGTCCAATTGCAAGGATTTTTGTTTTCTTTACATTGAGGTGCAACCCATACCGAAGGCTGTGGACTTGGATCTTCATCAGTAATTATTTTAAGTCCTCTTTGCTTTCAGCAAGTAAGGTAGTATCATCTGCATATCACTGGTTGTTAATGAGTCTTCCTCCAATCCTGATGCCATATCTTTCTTCATATGATCCAGTTTCTCAAATTACTGCTCAGCACACATATTGAGTAAGTATGATGAAAGGATACAACCCTGCCATACATCTTTTCTGGTTTTAAGCTATTGAATATTCTCTTGTTCTAACAACTGCTTTTGGTCTATGTACAAGTTCCTCATAAACATCTTTCTTTGAAATATTATCCATTTTTGTCATGATCCATAGTCACAAGTCTTTGCAAAGTCAATAAAGCACAAGTAAACATGTTTCAGGTATTCTCTGTTTTTAGCCAAGATCCATCTGATGTTAACAATGATATCTCTAGTTCCACATGCTCTTCTAAATCCATTTTGAATGTCTGCTAGTTCTCTGTTGATGTACTGTTACAACCACTTGTGAATTATCTTCAACATTTTATTTGCTTGTGATATTAATAATATCCTTTGATGATTTCCACCTTTTATTGGGTCACTTGTCCCTGGAATGGGCACAAATATGGATCTCTTTCAATTGGTTGGCCAGGTAGCTGTCTTCCAAATTTCTTGACATAGATGAATGCATTCCTTCAATATTGCATCAGTTTAATGAAAGATTTCAGTATGTATTCTGTCAATTCCTGGAGCCTTGTTTGTCACCAGCACCTTCAATACAGCTTGGACTTCTTCCTTCTGTACCATTGGTTCTTGATCATATGCTACCTCTTGAAATGGTTGAACAGAGACCATTTCTTTTTTGGTACAGTGACTCTGTGTATTCCTTCCTTTTTTTTTTTTTTTTTTTTGGTAATTATATACTTAAATTTTAATTCATATGATCAAAGCCAAAAAGGTTAAGCACAATTTAAAATTTTACCACCAGTTCCTTTCCATGACATTAAACATCTTTACTCTTAGCAATTCACTGCAAGCAGTGACCTAGAAATTTGTTGAGACAAAAACTGTAATAGGTATCTCCTTCCGCTTTTTTTGGGGGGGTTAGAAGAAACAATGAACTGATGTGCCTAAGATACCACTAGAGTGTATTCACCTCTGGTTATGACCTCTGCATTGAAGATTTGTAGGATTTTAAAAATAAATAACATTGAAATCTTCCCACAATCTTGATCTATTTAAAGATTTTCATCTTTGAAATAATTTGAGTGAATGCTTTATGATCTAAACAAATGGTTCATAAGTCCCTGATATCAAAGGAATCCCTTATTTTTGTAAGTGCCCTAAATATATTCTACTGTCAAGTTTCTTGATTTTAAGATGTCAGCAATATGGAACCATCTTAATAATATAATAGAACTTTTAATTACATCACTTTCACATCAACACAGCAAACACTCTTAATGATGATTACATTGGCCACTTCCACTGATTGGCAGGAGGCTCTTACACTAAAGGCTCCCATGGTTTCCAAAACATAATTTTTCTTGTCAGACTTAGTTCATTTTCAGCCTGAAAAATCACTTCCTCAATTTGTCCATCCTGAAGTTGGTCTTCTAATTTTTTAACATCTGGCTCTGCTTTCACTATATTTAGCTTCTCATTTGTAATCTCTTCAATATACTTTGCATATACTGCAGTTTTAGGCAATTGATCAAGACAATCAAGGATCTTTGTATATAATGTCCTTAGTCATATGAAGCCAGTCCCCCCAGGTCAGTGGTCTTCTTCAACAGCCCTGTCATGATCGCCCTTCTATCTTCTATTGATGCTTTCTACATTATTCAATTATTTTACCTATAGAATCCTTCAACACTGTACAATGATGTTTACATTTTTTTCTTTAGTTATTTTAGCTTGGGAAATGCTGAGCATACTCTTCCCTTTGGTTTTCTAACTCCAGGTCTTTGCACATTTCATTATAATACTTGACTTTGTCTACTTGAGCTGTCCTTTGAAACTTTCTATTCATATTCCTTCCATTTGCTTTGGCTTATCTACACTCAAGAGCAATGTAAGAGTCTCTTTTAACATTCATTTTGACTTTTTCTCTCTTTTCCATCTTTTGGATGACTTTTTCTTTCTTCCTATATGATATTCTTGATGTCATTCCACAACTTTTCTGGTCTTTGAACATTAGTATCTAATGCATCAAACCTTGAGATTTTCTCTAAAATCTTGAGATGGTCTCTAAATTTAGGTGAGCTATGTTCAAGTTCATATTTTGGCTTTCATGGATTTACTTCATTTTCTTCAGCTACAGCCTGAAGTTGCAAATGAGAAATTGATGGTCTGTTTCAAAGTTGGTCCCTGGTCTTATTTTGGCTGATCATACGGAGCTTTTCCACCATCTTTCCCCACAGATGTAGTAAATTTATTTCTTGTGTATTCCATATGGTGAGGTTCATGTGTGCAATCACCTATTATGTTGTTTAAAAAAAGTATTTGCAATGAAGAAATTGTTGGTCTTGCAAAAGTCTATCATTTGGTCTACAGCATAATTTGTATCACAAAGGTCATATTTTCCAACTACTGATCCTTATTCTTTGTGTCCAGCCTTCATATTCTAATCACCAGTAAATATCAATGTATCTTGATTGTATGTTTGGTGAATTTTAGATGAAAGCTGGTAGGATTCTTCAACTTAATCATCACTGGCTTTAGTGGTTGGTGTGTACATTTGAATAATAACATCACAGCAACACACAAGTCAGTCACCACAGTATGACAAACTGACAGAAAAGTGGTGGGATGTCATATTAGTATCTTGAAATAAGCTATATATAAGCCATTTACACAATGAAAATTAGCAAATGCTATATATACATCAGAGGGGAGTCCTGGTGTGGCACTGTGAGTTAATGTGCCAGACTGCAAAGCTGTTTGAACTGTAAGGTTGGCAGTTCAAGCTCACCAGCTGCTCCTTGGAAACCCTATACAGGTTTGCTATGGGTCGGAACCAACTTGACGGTACTGAACAACAACAACAAATACATCAGAGGTGGGGGTGGAGGAAAAGAAGAAAGTGGAGGAGGGTGTGAGTGAAGATGGTGAAAAGGAGAAAGAGCGAGAGAGAATGCTATATATTTTTTAAACTGTAGAACAAATTTTGGTCTGCATCTAAAAAAATGATGGTTCTTTTTAGTTAGAAAATATAGGATTCTCTAATGAATTATGTATCAGTGATACTCTCTGAATTCTTAAAGGACTGTGAGCTCTGGAACCACCTCAGATTTCAAATCTAGCTTCTCAAGCAACTTTGTGCTTTTGAAAATATCTCAAAAATGAAGGTGTCCAAAAATAGGCATCCTTGCTTATCTCATTGCATTCCCATGGGACTCGGTGTATGTGGAAATAGAAAAGTGGAATTTGAAGTGACTTTTGAGGAATGAAGGAAGGTGGGTTAACTCAAGCAATAGTCTAAAACACTTTATTGCCACATTGGACCTCAGGTCACACAACATGAAAATTATCTTGGATGATTTGGCTGTGATCATATAGTTCTTTGGAAATCAGGCTACTTGAGTTTGCACCCCACTTCCACTGCTTATTTGGATAACTCAGTTTCTGTTTCTGTAAAATGGGAGTAATAATGACACTTCATTTTTATTAGTATTAAATGAGTTTTTGACTTCTTTTTGTTGTTGTTAGAAGTTGTCGAATTGATTCTAACTCACAGAGACCTTATACACAACGAAATACTGCCTGGTCCTGCACCATCCTCACAATCATTATTAAGCTTGAGCCCATTAATGCTGCCACTGTGCCAATCCATCTCATTGGGTCTCTTCCTCTTTTTTGCTGACCCTCCACTTTATCTAGTATTATCTCCAGAGACTAGTCCCTCGTGATAAGTCCAAAGTATGAGAGACAAAGTCTCATCATCCTGGCTTCCATGGAGCATTCTTGTTGTACTGCATTCAACACAGATTTGTTTGTTCTTCTAGCAGTCCATTGTACTTTAATATTCTTCTCAGACACCATTAATTCTTTATTCACTGTCCAACTTTCACATGCATTTGAAAGAAATTTGACTTCTTTGAGCCTCAGCTTTCTCATCCAGAAAATGTAAATTATATTAACAAGTGACTCATCAACTTCATGGTCTGTTGTGAGGCTTGAATGAAATATGATGACTGTGAAATTACTTTGGATACCACAAAGCACTAAAGAATCACTTTAGTGATGAGAAAAATGCATAGCAACAGAGAGGTGGTCTTGGAATGCAGTTATTTTTCACCAAAACCCGTGGGTTGGTTGTGAAGAGAGGAGGTAAATTGTAATGGGCTGTATAAATCATGGGATCATCTGCCACATATGCAAGCACATGTGCCCAGCATAGAAAGGAATCTGGTCATACATTGGCCTTTCTGGTCACAAACAGATAAACAAACAGCAATTGTCAGCAGGGTCAACCCACAGTAAAAACGAAGTCCATTGTCTTTTTATATCTGAACCTGGAGAAACCACCACTTAGCTAACAATGATGTGATATGAGCACTAGGAAAGTCCCTAAGCTCTTGCCTTCTTCTGCCAAGTCCACCTACACTGGCTGAATAATGTTGGGGGCCTCACAATTCTCATGCTGATGTGCGCTTGGCTGACACTTTAATCTCTTATCAGCTATTTAAACCTCATGATGAATGAAGATCCAGGCATGCTGTAAGCAAATGCTCTCACTAACTGCATGGATCTACTGTAGGTGTTATGATGTAGAATATTGGGGAAATACAAACTAAAATGGACCACGAGACGCAACTACACAGATGTCAAAGGCCAGAAATCCAAAAAATGACAATACCAATCACTGGCAAGTGGAGCAAAAGAAATTCTCTTCATTGCTAGTGGGAATATAAAATGGAATAGCCACTACTCAAAGCCTACATGTAAGAAATGGGAAGTCATACAAAAAGTATGGTATGGAATTCAAAGAAACATGACTTTACAATACAACCAGGCAAACACTAACTCAGCCAGGTTATAAGGTTAATATCACCAGTGATAAGTCATGTAAAGACTACAGTATCTACCCTTAATGAGAATTTGTTGAGATTTGATGAGAATGGTACTTTTCTTCTAAGAGCTTCTTCTCCAAAACCTATTGTTGTGAGTGTCATTGAGTTGGCTCTGACTCAGAGATTTTGTATAGGGTTACTAGGAAGTGGTTGGTAAATTTGAACCATCTGTCTTAGTCTGGAAGCTCATCTGAAACCTGTCCACTGTGTGTGACTCTGCTGATATTTAAAATACCCATGGCATAGCTTCCAGAATCACAGCAACTCACAAGCCACCAAAGTTTGACAAACTGGCAGAGGAGTGGTGGTTGATACACAAATTTAAATAATAGTGGTGCTTACTGGTCTGCCTTATAGGTATATGGATATTATCCTATCACAGACAGCATTGTACTTCATGATGAATCTTGAAATTTTCTTTTTGATGACGAATGTGATGCCATTCCTTTTCAATTTTTCATTCCCAGCATAATAAATAAACTCTGTGATTGTCATATTTAAAATGGCCAATGCCAGTCCCTTTCAGCTCATTCATGCCTAGGATATCGATGTTTTATGCGTTCCATTCCATTTTTTACTATTTCCAATTTTCCTAGATTCAAACTTCATGTATTCCATGTTCTAGTTATCAATAGATGTTTATAGTTGTTTCTCCTCATTTTTAGTTGTGTGCTATCCACAAATGAAGGTCCTGAAAGGTTTACTCCAGTTGCATCATCACAGTCAACTCTACTTTGAGGAGGAAGCTCTTTCCAGTCATATTTTGAGTGCCTTTCAATCTGAAGGGCTCATCTTCTGGATCTATATCTGACAATATTCTGGTACCTTTCATGTTTCAATATTCAGTATTCTGGTGCTATCTGACAGTGCTCCACTGCTATTCACAAGGTTTTCAGTGACTAAATATTTGGAGGTAGTCCATCTCTACTTTTTTCTAGTCTGTCTTAGTTTGGAAGCTCAGCTGAATCTTGTCCACCATGGGTGACCCTACTAGTATTTAAACACCAGTGGCATATCTTCCAGAATTACAGCAACACACAGGCTACCACAGTACCACAAACTGATAGACAAATCACAGCCAAATTGATTTACATACTAGCTTGACAGTTTTGAGGATGTCTGGTCAGGTAATTTGTAGAATGTACCAAATTGAGGTTGTTGTTGTTTGGTGCCATCGAGTCAGTACTGACTCATAGTGACCTTAAGCACAGCAGAACGAAACACTGTCCAATCCTGAGCCAACCTTACTACTGGTGCCACACTTGAGTCCATCGATGCTGCCACTTGGCCAATCCATCTCGTTGGGGGTCTTCCTCTCTTTTTCTGTCCCTCCACCTTACCAAACATGATATCCTTCTCCAGTGACTGGTCCCTCCTGACAATATGTCTGAAGTATGAGAGACGAAGTTTGGCCATTTTGGCTTCCAAGGAGCACTCTGGCTGCACTTCTTCCAAAATGGATCTATTGGTTCTTTTGGCAGCCCATGATACTATCGATATTCTCCTCCAACACCTTAACTCAAAAGCATCAATTCTTCTACAGTCTTCCTTATTCACTGTCCAGCTTTCTCAGGCATATGAGGCTATTGAAAATACCATGGCTTGGGTCAGGTGCACCTGAGTCCTCAAGCTGACATCTTTGCTCTTCAACACTTTTAAAAGGTCTTGTGCAGCAGATTTGCCTAATGCAATACGTTGTTTGATTTCTTGACTGCTGCTTCCATGATTGAGGTACATTCTATAAAATACCTGGCCAGAACTCCTCAAAACTCTCACGGTCATGAGAAACAGAAAAGTCTGAGAAATTGCCCCAGCCAAGAAAAGCCTAAGGAGACGTGTAACATGGTAGCCTGGATGGAGCTCTGGAACAGAAAGCGATATTAAGCAAATACTAAGTATCTTAGCATTTGAATTATGGTGTTGGAAAAGATTATTTAAAGTACCATGGACTGCTAGAAAAACAAACAAATCTGGGTTGGGGTTGGAAGAAGTACGATCACAATGCTCTTTGGAAGTCTGGACGGCCAGATTTTGTCTTTCTTACTTCAGACATACTTCCAGGAGGGACCAGTCACTGGAGAAAGACATCAATGGAGTACTAAGGAACTATAGTAGCATAGTGGTTTCAAGTAGGGCTGCTAACCTCAAAGTCAGCAGTTCAAAACTACTAGCTGTTCTAGGGGAGGAGAATGATGAAGCTTTCTGCTTCCATAAAGATTTATAGCCTTGGAAACCCTATTCAGGGTTGCTGGGAGTCAGAACCGACTCCACAGCACATAACTAACCAACCAAGGAAACCTGATTAAGTATGGATTTTACCTACTGCTGTTAAGTCATTGTGACTCATAGTGATCCTGTATCTTTATGAGAGCAAACAGCCTTGTCTTTCTCTTTCAAAACAGTTGGCAGGTTTGAACCACTGACCTTTTGGTTGGCATCCCAGCATTTAGTACACTGTGCCACCAGGAGTCCAATTTACAGACTTAAGTTAAAAAGAATGTGACAGTATTTCTCATTCATTGTGGCAAAAGCACCCTACTAATATAAGCTGTTAATAATAGGAGGAGCTGAGTATGGGGTTTGTGGAAACTCTGTACTATGCTCACAATTTTTCTTTAAATCAAAAACTATTCTAAAATTAAAAGTGTATTAATAAAAATGCCCCTGAAATAATCTCAAACATCCAGAAATCTTGTAAGTACGGTACAAGAACTCTTTATTTCCTAAAACACTTGACAGCAAATTACTGACACAATGGACTGACAAATCAGTCCTATAAACTAGAGTGTGGAATTTCTGCAAGCAAGAACGTTCTCCTACATTAACTGCAATGTAAACATTAGTATCAGGAAATTGACTCTGGTGCATTGTTACTATCTAATCCATGGACTTCATTCAAGTTTCACCAAGTTTTGAATAATGTCCTTTAAATGCAAAAAATTTAGTCCAATCACACTTTGCATTTAGCTATAAAATCTCTTTAATCTCCTTTGACCTGGAAGATTTTGTTATTATGTCTTGATTTTTATAACCTTGACAACTTTGGAGATCACAGGCCAGTCATTGTGTAGAATGCCCCTCAACCTTGCTTTGTATAACATTTCCTCATAATTAGACTCAAGTTTTACATGTTTGGCAGGAATATCACAAAAGTAGTGTGTGTTTTTCCCACTGCGTATTATCAAGGACGATGTGTCCCATTAATCATGATGTTCGATTTTGATCAGTTACTTTAAGGGGTGTCTGCCAGTCTTCTCCACTGTGATTATTTTCCCTTTTATAGTAAATGATCATTTGGCAGATTAATTTGAGGCTATGCAGAGATCCTTTTTCTCATTGGTTTTTCAAAAATTTGTTCATTTATTCCTTTATATCAATTTGGCCTCTTAGTTTCCTATTGTATTCAATGGGTTTTATAATCCCATTGAATACAATTGTCTCATATTTGGTCAGCGGAACCATTTAAGCTGGCTTCTGTGTCCTTTTACATCTTACCATCTTTCTTACTTTCTGATACAACATGTTCCAGGCTCATCTAGCCTTTCCTGCCTCCATCTCTGGAATCAGCAGTTTTTCCATACGGTCCTGGCTCCTTTCAGTGGAGAATGGTATTCAGAAACTCAGATTTGGTTCTAGGTGTGCTCATTATTATTGGATGTTCTTGGTCCTACGCCTTCTCAGTAGACCAGGGGTGGGGAACGTCTAGCCCAGGACCATTTGAGGCACATTGTCTGGTCCTACCAAGGCAACCACAGTTTAAGCCATCATATTAGGGGTGAGTTAATTAAATGTTTGACCTAATGTAGCAGGCTAATTTTTAATTTGATAATTGTGTATGGACTGCAAATGATGTTATAAATTTCGGCAGAAAAAGGGTTTTCCACCTCTGCAGTAGAAAAACATTGAAAATACACACACACACGTGTATGCACATTTATATTTATATTTATTTTTATACCTCCCCATAAAGACTGATGAATCCTTGTGTGGTGCTTCAGGATAAGCACTGGGCTGCTAACTGCAAAGTCAGCAGTTCAAACCCACTAGCCACTCCTCAGAAACCCTATACAGGTTCATGGTGAGTTGGAACTGACTCAAAGGCACTTAACAACAACATATATATTGAAGACCAGGCATTCCCACTAAGACCTTCAATTCTAGTCCACAATTCAGAATTCACTCTCAGTATCTTTTGTATATTTATAACTCCTTTTTCAATAGTCACAACCTCAACACCTATTCACCTTAATCTATTGGTTAATATGGTTAATCCTTCTTATGTAACCAATATCTCAGTGCACTGCACTCATGTTTCCTTCATGGGTGCCCTCCCTACCCACTTTCACTTTGATAATTCATGCCAGCTCACTGCTTTCCAGATAGATGATCTGCTCACCCAGTCAAGATCTGACACCCCACATGGCTACAAATCTCTGCACTGAAGCATTTTAATATTATGTCAGGTGACTTCTCTATGAGGACCCTTTCCTTGCTCTGCTTAGGGGTTAAAATTCTGTGCAAGACTGTGTCCCTTTGTTAGTGTTCTCCTCACCCCATTGCTTTTCCCAAACCCTGGTGGTGAAGCCTACCTTCTCATTGGTCAGACTCAGACATCCAGTCTTGACCCCTCTGGCTCCCTCCACTCTAGCTCAGCCCAATCAAATTACTTTAGAACAGAATTTGTTCTAGTAGGGGAGAGAAGAGACAACACTAAGTATTTTTAAATGAATTCATAAGTAAGTGCTCTAACCTGCTTCTGAGCTACTGCTCCACACAGGATGCTTAGCCATGTTGTACAGGAATGGTTATGGTGTGCAATAGACAAGAGACTCCATTTTTAACTGAATCTATGCTGGAAGTCATATCTCTCCCCAAGCAGGTTTAAAAATGTTGTTCTATAATCATAGTTCACTATAGATTGGTGGTTAACCTAAGTGGTTTGAGGCTAAAATCTCTCCAGCTGCTGAGTTTTGTATGTCGAAGTCAGCATTCTTTAAGCTATGAGAGTATGAGGTGATTAAACACTAAAGACCCAAGTTGCTCTATTGGGATGGAAAAAGTTGAAAGGTATAGCACAGGAAGTATGAGTTGTTGAGTTACTGGGGATTTATTTTCAGATCATACTCTAAGCAGGAAGTGTCTTTTTCTGCCAAAAGAATTTCTGAATTTCTCTCTTATGGCTACAGCATACATGACACCTGTGAGACAAGAAAATGAACAGTGTCTATAATGGTCATTAGGGGCTGAATTACTACTAGCCATTTTGGTTAGCCAAGGAAAGTGTGCAGCAAGTAGCATGCAAGACACAAAAGAGAGTAACAAAGACTTACCATGAGCTCACTAATGGTATGAAAGAGCTGACTTTGAGCAGGTGAGTCACATGTTTGAAAACATTTTAGCATTAGTAACAAGGGCAATAAAGTCTGACGTAACTAATCCTATTCCGATGGGATATCCATATATCCCATTGTGAAGTACTACTACAGGGCCTATTGTGGAGTACTCCTTCAGCCACACTAGGTGAGATTTTGTCACTACTTCCTGACACAGTAGGTTGGCTTGTCTCTCAGGAATTCAGTATCACTTTTCTCTTTCCAAGCTCTCCATTCAGGGGTTGGAAGCTGGGAACTACATTCCCCAGCTCCCTGCCAGCAAATTCTGCATTAGCTTTCTTTACTGTGAGGCACTCACATGAGATTTGGAAGGCAGAGCAGGTACGGAAGTTGTGTCATTGTTCTGTGGCAGCAGTAAGCAAGTGCATAGGTTTGGGTTGTTGTTTCTTAGTGCTGTTCATTCATTTTTTATTCATAGCAACCTTGCATAGGGTTTCTTAGGAGGAGCTGGTGAGCTTTAACCTCTAACCTGTGATTAGTAATCCAGTGCTTACCCTACAGCACCATACCAGGACTCCTATATGTGAGATTTTGTGACAACACCAGAGATATTTCCATCAACCACCCATCTTGGTGCTGGAGTAGTCATTGTCAGCAGTTCCTTGGAGTTGCTGAAATTTCTTGACACTTTTAAATCTATTGATAACCTTGAGATTGAAAATATGACCTTGACCAATGACTTATTCATTGGAAATACTGTATCCCCCTCCACCCCCCAAAAAAGGTGAATATATGCATGTGCCTCTCCAGAAACACTACAGAGGAATGAAATTGATTAGATCTGTAGAAAGAGATGATGGAGAAATTCAATATCATTAGTAAGAACAAAGCCAGGTACAAATTGTGAAACAGACCGTCAATTGCTCATATGCACATTCAAGTTAAAGCTGAAAATGTTTAAAAGTCTATGAGAGAGGCGGGGCTTGATGGTAGCTAGGGTGGAGGTACAGTGAGGTTCACCATCAGCAATACCACAGAATACCAGGCAAAGTAGATTCAGGGCAGAGCTCCAAAACTCGGAACCACATAGGTAGGAATATTTAAAAAGTTTGAAGGCTTATAGCTAATAGAACTTGTAGCAGAAGTAAGAAATCATGTACTTTTGAATCTGCCGGGCTCGGCGGCCTGGAGCTGACAACTTGGGTGAGACCAAACGGCAAGACCAAGTGGAGGAGCAGACACACCACAGAAAAATGCTGTGGGAACCTCAGAGCAAAGGTGGACAATATACTTTGTTGGCTTTGCTTTGTTCTGATGTACTTTTTTTTTTTTTGGGTATCTGTTCATTGGCCCACCACTGTTTGCACACCTCCATTCTGGTGACTAGAGGGGGTGCCTGAGCAAGTGGACACCTCCCACCCTCACCACTGGTGGGTTCTTCTGCCACACATGCGCACAGATACATTCAGCCAAGAGCTGGCCCTGAACTTTTTTTTTTTAAATATGGAAAAGACCAGAACAAAGGTTATAGAGAGGGAAAGAGAGTTTAAAAACAAAACAGGCCAAAAATTAAATTAAATCCTGAGGTACAGCAAAACAACCAACAGTGGCATTTTGAAATCTCTCAGGCAGCTTTGAAGGCAAGAAGCTAAAAGAGGATATTAAAGTCATATCCATATTAGGCTACAGATTTTTTTCTTTTCTTTTTTTTAAATTCTCTCCCTTTTTTGTGATTATAGACTACAGTATCCAGTCGTTTTTGTTGTTGTTGTTGTTGTTGTTGTTTTGCTGTTGCTGTTTTGTTGTTTTATGCTCCCCTTCTACCTTTGGATGAAATTTTCTCTCCCAATATTACCCAAGAAGAAACAGCAACTGATCCCATATAGTCAAGCTACAATCACACTCTATAAAACACCAAAATGCAGGCAATAACCAATACCACTGCATTATACCAGGGAGGCAGACAACACTTGTGACTCTGAGTTAAGCAATAAGAAAAGTGAAAAGGGAAGCCCACATCTCGATCACATTTACCTGGAAGTAATCAGAAAGCATAAAAAATACCAAAACACATACTAATTAAATATTAAGGTCACAGATAAATACTAAACATGTCCAAAAAGCAAAATCAGATGACTATATCAGGCACATGTTCAGAAACAAGATAAAATGTCTGAGAAAAATGACCTAGAGGTAGACCTGGACTACATTCTGGAAGAAGGGCCTTGGAAATGCCTGATAATGAATTCAGAAAAATGACTAAAAATGTTTCAAAACACTTTACAATGGAGTTGAGAAAAGTAAGGAAGAAGTCAGGAAAGAGCTATAGGAACAATCAAATAAGATAGATACAGCATTGGAAACAATTCAAAGCATACAGAAAGAGATCCAAATGATCAATAATAGAATATCAGAAATAGACAATACACTGAAAGGGCAAAGGAGTAGAATTGAAGAGATAGAAGGCAGAATCAGTGAGCTAGGAGACAAATCTCTCAATATTACTAAGACAGACAAGCAAACACAACAAAGGATAAAAAAAAAAATCTGAAGAAGGTCTAAGAGTCATGTTGGACAACTTGAAGAGGAATAACTTAAGAATTATCGGCATTCCAGAACAAGAAGAATCACAAAGTCCACAGAGGAAATAGTTGAAGAACTGCTGGAAGAAAGTTTCACTAACTTCCTGAAAAGTGAAAAGATCAACATTCAAGAAGCTCAATGAACCCCAGGAAGGATAGACCCCAAAAGAAAATCACCAAGCCATAGTATAATCAAGCTCTTCAAAATCAAAGATAAGGAGGGAATCCTGAAAGCAGCTAGGTAAAAGAAAATGTTACATACAAAAGCAAGCAAGTTAGATTAAGCTTGGATCTCTCAGCAGAAACCATGTAAGCAAGAAGGCAATGGTGAGACATATATAAAACCCTGAAAGAAAAATCAAAAACAAAAAACTTCCAACTAAAATTCTTTATTCAGCAAAGCTATCAATCAAATATGATGGTGTAATCAAAACATTCC
>NW_006408549.1:6285386-6290608 GCF_000296735.1 Chrysochloris asiatica
AAGAACACCCACAGTTGCAGATAATACACACTTGTCCTGGCTTCAATGACTGGATGGTCAGAGCTCAATTAGAAGAAGAAAGAAGAGGAAAAGAAGAGTAATCTGATACAATTTGATGAACTTGACATACACCTATGGTTGCATTAGCTCAAAAGAGGGTATATATCCTCACAACGAGGATCATTCACACCCCCTCCATACACAGAGTAGACAGGGATGGGCAACTTGGACATCGGCTACCCAAAATGGGGGTCTACAAAGGCAAGAAGTGACTGACTTACAAGCTTTCAAGAGGGAACCTAGATCCAATTGCATGGAGGAAGGTAGAATCTCCACTGAACAGTATCCAATCTGTCTTGGCAGGGCTGATGAAAGGAGATTCGGATAGGTCTCTTGTGATACAATAATGAATACTTGTTATGAGGACTGATTGTGAGGGTTGGAAATGTAAAGGTAGGTGTTTTGTAGCAAAAGGAAGGGAGTGATTGACTTTGCAATCTAGAAGCAGAGGTCCCTAGGACCATTAAGGGAGAAGAGAGGAGACCGGGACCCTACCCAGAGAAGCTGTGATGCTAGAGATGGAGGTAGAGATGATGACATGGAGTGATGGAGCAGCTGGGGACTTTAGACCTAGAGAGGGAGAGGGACTGTGTGCTGACGACCAGGGGTAGGCTTATAGGGTATACCCTTTGGGTGGTTGATGATGCATGGAAGAGATTGTAACCATGGCAATGAAATGATATACAATAGGATGAATGTAAAGATAATGTTCTCCCATGTAAACTATCACATAATTTACAATAAAACATTAAAAAAAAAAAGTCCATGAGAGCCAAAGTATTTGATGCACTGATGACTCAAGACCATAAGAGTTGTGGGATGATTTCAAGAATATCAAGAAAGAAGTAAAGAAAATGTCATTAAAAATACAAGGGAGAACACAAACTCCAAAATGGATGTCAGAAGAGATTCTGAAACTTGCTCTTGAACGTAGATTAGCTAAAGCTAAAGGAAGAAATGACAAAGTAAAAGAGCTGAACAGAAGATTTCAAATGACAACTTGGTATGTTTATGAAATGTGTAAAGAACTGTATTTAGAAAACCAAAATGGAAGAACACACTTAACACTTTTCAAGCTGGAAGAAATGAGGGGAAAAAAATCCAAATTTGGAGTTGCAATATTGAAGGATTCATTGGGCCAAATATTGAACAATACAGAAAGCATCTAAAGAAGATAGAAAGGATAACGTCCCTGTATCAAAAAGTATTGGCTGAACGTCAGCCATTTCAAGGGGTAGCCTATGATCAAGAACCAATGATACTGAAGGAAGGAGTCTAAGGTGCATTGAAGACATTGGCAAAAATAAGGCGCCAGGAATTGACAGAATACAAATAGAAACTGATGCAGTTCTTGAAGAATTCCCTCTTCTATGCCAGGAAATTTGGAAAACAGATACCTGGTTAACCTATTGGAAGAGATCCATATTTGGGCCTATTACAAAGAAAGATGATCCAACAGAATGTTGAAATCATTGAAGAATATCATTAATATCACATGCAAACAAACTTTGGATAAATATAATTTAAGAATAATTGCAACAATAAGTATATCATTAGGGAGCTGCCAGAAATTCAAGTCAGATTCAGAAGAGGATGTGAAGTGAGGGACATCATTGCTGATATCAGATGGACATTGGCTGCAAGTAGAAAAGGCCAGAAAGAGTGCAAAAGTATCCAACTATGTGGATCATAACAAATTACGAATAACATTGTGAAGAATGGGTATTCTAGGACACTTCATTGTGCTCATGAGGAATCTGTATGTAGAGCAAGAGGCAATCATTGGAACAGAACAAGGGCATATAGAATGGTTTAAAATTAGGGTTGTATCCTTTCATCATACTTATTCAATCTATGTGCTGAGCAAATAATCAGAGAAGTTGGGTTATACTATGAATGTGGCATAAGGATTGGAGGAAGACTGTTAACAACCTGTGATATGCAGATAACACAACCTTGCTTGCAGGAAGTGAAGAGGACTTAAAATGCTTACTGATGAAAATCAAGGACTGAAGCATTCAATATAGATTGTGCCTCAATGTAAAGAAGAAAAAATCCTCACAACTGGACCAACAAATTGCTATTTATTGATAAACAGAGAAAATATTGAAGTTGTCAAAGACTTAATTTTGCTTGGATCCACAATCAGTGCTTAGTGAAGCAGAAGGCAAGAAATCAAAAGACATGTTGCATTAGGCAAATCTGTTGCAAATGGATTTTTAAAAGATTTAAAGAGAAAAAATGTTATTTTAAGGACTAAGGTAGGTCTGACCCATACCATGGTATTTTCAATTGCCTTATATGTATTTGAAAGTTGAACTATGAATAAGGAAGATCTCAGAATTAGTATTTGAGTTATAGTGCTGGAGAAGAATATTTAAAGTACCATGGACTGCCAGAAGAACAAACAAATCTGTCTTGGAAGAAGTACAATCAGAATGCTCCTTACAAGTGAGATTTCATCTCTTATACTTTGGACATGTCAGGACGGATCAGTCCCTGGAGAGGACATCATGGTTGGTAAAGTGGAGTGACAGTGATAAAGAGGAAACCCCCCTAAGAGATTGATTGACACAGGGGCAGCAGCAATGGGCTCAAACATAACAGTAATTTTGAGGATAGCACAGGATCCAGCAGTGTTTCATTCTGTTCTTTATGGGGTGGTTATGATTCAGAACTGAGTTGACAGCACCTAACAATAAACCCCATAATTATGAATATTGTCTCTGCATTCCATGTGGCCATCACAAGGAATTTCTGCACCCAGCTAAAAAGAAGTACAGAGTGCTGAGGGAGTGATGACTGTGTCAGAATTGGTAAGGAAGGCTGGAGGGTGGATGTGTGTCTGATCTTAGACTTATTGGAAGTGGCCTTGAACTATTGTGAATGGTGATTTTCTTCCTCTCTCCTTGTGAAGTCATGGGCAGTAAGACACTGTTCCATACCCCTTTTTACAACATGGAAGGAGGAATGTTATTGTTAATCTTGAATCTTGCCTGAAAGCAGAGAATACCAGAAAGATGTTTGCCTGTGTTTTACTGACTATGTAAAGCCATTTGATTGTATGGTTCACAACAAATGATGAACAACATTGCAAAGAATGGGAATTCTATAACACTTAATCTTGCCCTGTGAAAACTGTACATAGACCAAGAGGCAGTTGTTTGACTAGAACAAGGTTAAATAGCATGGTTTAAAATGAGAAAAGGTGTGCATCAGAATTGTGTCCTTTCACTAAACTTATTCTGTCTTTATGCTGAATAAATAATATGAGAATCTGGACTATATGAAGCAGAACAAGGCATCAGAATTAAAGGAAGATTCATTAACAACCTACAATACGCAGATAACACAACATAATTTGCTGAAAGTGAAGAGGACTTTGAAGCACTTACTGATGGAGATCAAAAACTAAAGTGCATGCTTAGATCATACCTCAACACAAAGAAAACAATCATCTTCACAATTGGACTAAGAAGCAACATCATGATAAATGGAGAAAATATTGACGTTGTCAAGGATTTCATTTTATTTGAATCCACAATCAACACCAATAAAAATTGAAGTAAAAAAAAACAAGCAATATATTACATTGGGCAAGTTTGCTGCAAAAGACCTCTTTAAGATATTAAAGAGTAAAGATGTTACTTTGAAGACTTAAATGTACTGCCCCAACTCAGGGTATATGCAACCACTTCATATTCATGCAATGATTGGACAGTGAATAAGACCAAAGAACTGATACCTCTAAACTATGGTGTCTGTGGTTGTGTGCTGTGGAGTCAGTTCTGACTCATATCAACCCTGTATAGGCTTATGAGGCTGTGAATATTTGCAGGAGCAGAAAACCTCATTTTTCTTCTGCACAATGACTGGCAGATTTGAACTGAAGCCCAGTTTGTAATCCACTACACGACCAGGGATCCTTATGGTGTCAGTGAGGGGCATAGAATATACCATGAACTGCCAGAAGAACGAACAAATCTGCTTTGCAAGAAGTACAGCCAGAATGCTCTTTAGAAATGAGTATGGCTAGACTTCATTTCATGTATGTTGAGCATATTATCAGGAGGGACCTGTCCCAGAAGAAAGACATCATACTTGGCATAGGGCCAGTGAAAAATAGGAAGGCCCTCAACTAAATAGAAAGATGTAGTGGCTGCAACAATGGACTCAAACATAGTGATAACTATGTGGTGATGCAGGACCCAACAGCATTTAATTCTCTTTCATAGAGTAGCTAGGAGATAGGAACTGACTAAATGGTACCTAACATCAGGAACCCCTGAGATCTAGCAGTGGCCTTTTCTGGCCTCCCTTTCTCCAATTATTCCAATGATTTTATAAGTATCCAATTCCCTACATTAATATCTTCCACCTCTAAATATCTCGAATAATCTATTTTATTGATCAAATCCTGACTGATACACTTAGGAAGCTATGGAGATTACTGTGTACATTTTATAGTTCATTATTGGTAAGTAAGCTTCTGATGATTGTACTGTTCCTATCAAGATTACAGTGCTGAGTCTGATTGACTACTACAAGAATAAGCAAGCTATTCACCCAGAAGCCATCAAGGCAAGTGGTTGGGTCCCCTCAGAGCAAACCCCCTTCCAAGACTGAAACTAGGGGGAATACATGAGTAGGCATGTGGTCTGGCTGGTGACCACGTTGGTCACCAATAAGGGAAGAGGGGGAAAAACAGCAATGAAGTTGGGAGTTGGATCCAACCCCATTCAATAGACTCCTGTGAACCCAGGTGGAGACCTGATTGGCCAGCAGTATGGCAAGACCTGGGGACTCCTGGACCCAGAGGCAGTGACATGGCCACAGAGGACTACAGTGGAGAGTGAAGCGTCAAACTGATGTGAAGTGAGGGGAGATGCAAAGGAACACCCATACTTGCAGACAGTACCCACTTCACCTGGTTTCAATGGCTGGAGGATCAGAACTCGACTAGAAGAACCTACACTTAAAAAAGGGAACAAACCTTTACAGCAAGGCTCACTCTTAACCCCTCGGTACACAGCGATGACAGGGATTAGCAACTTGGACATTGGCTGCCCAAAATGGCAGGGGGTGGGGGTGGGGTGGTGGCTACAAAGGCAAGAAGTGACTGGCTTACAGTCTTTCAAGAGGGAGCCTAGTTCCAGATGGGG
>NW_006408549.1:6292056-6293414 GCF_000296735.1 Chrysochloris asiatica
CCAGGATAAACAGAAGCTAAGGGATTTTTCCAAAGCCAACCCTGCACTACAAAACATCCTAAAGGGAGTTCTGTGGATTGAGAACCAACAAGAACAGACAACAATCAGAGATTGACATACGTGGCAGCACTTCCCTGAATTAAATCAACAGAAAGAAGAGTCGAGAACAGAACAAAACTATAAGAACAAACTCAGAGAATCTGGGAGGTCAGTCTATGATCAAAACAATTAAAATGTTAAGAAGGTAAACACATAGGAACAAAGATCTAGATGGTGAGAAGGTCAGGTAGATTACAAGATAAAATAGACTGCATTAAATGGAGGGAAAAGTTAATGGACTATAAGGTGACCTCAGAGAAAATGAAAATTTCACAACATACCAAGAAAATGAAAATCCAAGAAGAGCATGGAAACATTAAAACTATGAGGAAACTCACAAGAAAGAACACAAAAAGCATGAAGTCAGCACAGAAAGACACACAGAACAAAGAAAGCAGCAATGCCACAAAAAATCAAACATAATGGTAGAATTAATCAATACCTATCATTGATTACACTGAATGTAAATGGATTAAATGCATCAGTTAAGAGACAGAGGGTGACAGAATGGAAAAGAAAATAAGATCCTTCTATATGCTGTCTGCAAGAGACACATCTCACACACAGAGACAAAAACAGATTAAAAGTCAAAGGATGGAAAATATATAACAAGCTAATTGCAATAAGAAACAAACAGGGGTGGCAGTACTAATCTCTGATAAAATAAAGTTTAAGGCAAAAACCAGCATAATAGATAAAGATGGACATTATCTCATAATTAAAGGGACAATATAACAAAATGACGTAACCCTAATAAATATCTATGATCCCAATGAAAGAGCTCCAAAATATATAAAGCAAACTCTAGTAGATTTGAAGAAAGAAATAGATGAATTTACAATAATAGTGGGTGATTTTAATACACCACTTTAAAAATGGATAGAACAACCAGAAAAAAAATTGACAAAGACACAGAAGAACTAAACAACACAATCAGCCAACTGGACCTCATAGATGTGTACAGAGCATTCAACACAACAGCACAATACACATTCTTTTCCAGTGCATGTGGAACATTCTCCAGAATAGACCATGTCTTAGGCCACAAAACAAATCTCCAAAATTTACAAATATCAAAATACTACAAAGCATTTTCTCAGACCACAATGCTATCAAATTAGAAATCAACAATAGGAAAACCAAAGAAATAAAGTCAAATACATGGAAACTGAATAACACCCTGCTGAAAAGCAAGTGGGTAATAGAAATTAAACATGAACTCACAAAGTTCCTAGAAACAAATGAGAATGAAAACACAA
>NW_006408549.1:6293514-6294127 GCF_000296735.1 Chrysochloris asiatica
TTGGGTCACCTCTCTTTGGAATGGGCACAAATATGGATCTCTTCTAATCAGCCGGCCAGATAGTTGTCTTATGAAATTTCCTGGCAGAGATGAGTGAGTGCCTCCTGTGCCGCCTCACTTTCTTGAAAGATTTCAAGTTGTATTCCATCAATTCCTGGTGTCCTGTTCTTTGCCAACTCCTTAAATGAACCTTGGACTTCCTCCTTCAGTATCATTGGCTCTTGATCATATGCTACCTCTTGAAAAGGGTAAACATTAACCATTTCCTCTTGGTACAGTGACTCTCTGTATTCCTTCCATCTTCTCTTGATGCTGTCTGTATCATTCAATAATTTGCCCAGGGATTCTTTCAATAACGAAAGTCAAGGCTTGAATTTTTTCTTCGTTCCCCCCTTGAGAAATGCTGAGTGTGTTTTTCCTTTTTGGTTTTCTGATTCCAGAACTTTGTTGTAATATTTGGCTTTATAGTCTCAAGCTGATCGTTGAAATTTTCTGTTTAGCTCTTGGACCTCCTCATTTCTTCCATTTGCTTTAGCATCTCTACATTGGAGAGCAAGTTTCAGAGTCTATTCTGACATCCATTTTGACCTTTTCCTTCTTTCTTGTCTTCTCA
>NW_006408549.1:6294227-6294846 GCF_000296735.1 Chrysochloris asiatica
GAAAACCTGAACAGACCCATAACAAAAGAAGAAATTGATCAGATCATCAAAAAAACTCCAATCAAAAGAAGTCCAGGCCCAGATGGCTTCACTGGTGAATTCTACCAAACATTCAGGAAAGAGCTGTCACCAATTCTACTAAATTTATTCCAGAAGATAGAGGAGGATGATGAGAGACTACCTAATACATTTTATGAAGCAAGCATAACCCTCATACCAAAACCAGGGAAAGACGTCACTAAGAAGAAAATTATAGATTAATATCCCTCATGAACATAGATGCAAAAATTCTCAACAAAATGCTAGCCAATAGAATCCAGCAGCACATCAAAAAGATAATACATCATGATTAAGTGCAAAAGATTGAAACAAGACCTTCACCTCACACCTTATACAAAAACCAACTCAACATGGATTAAAGGCCTAAATATGAATCCCAGACTTATGAAGTCCATCAATGAAAAAATAGGGACAAATGTGAGGGCACTAACTCAGGGAATACACAGATTACCAACATTTTGAAAAGTACACAAACAAAAGCAGACAAAATAGATGATTGGGACATACTAAAAATTAAAAACTTATGTGCATCAAAAGACTTCACCAGAAGAGTAAAAAG
>NW_006408549.1:6314298-6322548 GCF_000296735.1 Chrysochloris asiatica
TAGTTTGTCAGTCTTTCTTCCTAGTCTGTCTTTGTTTGGAAGCTCTTCTGAATCCTGTCCATCATGGGTGACCCTGCTAGTATTTAAAATACTGGTGGCATAGCTTCCAGAATCATAGCAACTCACAAGCCACCACAGTAAGACAAACTGACAGATGACTAGTGGCTGTTTGGTTTTAAGTGGAAACTGTCACTTTAAATTTCGAGATCTGTGTGCATGCATAGTAGAACCCTCCAGGGGTGGGGTGGGTTGTCCATCTCTCAGGCATCCCCTCCAGTCACCAGAATGGAGGTGCACAGACAATGAGAGACCAATGAACACATACCAAAAAATGAATGCCCACACCTGTATCTCCGCAGTTCTGTCAGGCATTCATGGCTGTTTCGATCCTTTCTCCACTTGGTCTCTCCCAAGATGGCAGCTCCGGGAGTAGCTTAATGTCTTGAATTAGAAAGCAATGGATTTCTTGATTCTGCTACAAATTCCCCTAGCTGTAAGCATTCCAATCTTCTAAATATTACTTTATATGTGGTTCAGAGTTCTAGCACCATCCCCTGATCCTGCTTGGTCGGGTATACTGTGTTGTTGGTGACAGAGCTCCTCACTGCACATCTCCCATGTAGACCCACATAATTCACAATAAAGACTTAAAAAAAAAAAAAAAAGATTATAGTGCTGAGGGTGGGCAAAACGATGAAACAAAACGTTTCATCTTTATAGTTTCAGCATTTTGAATGGATTCACCATTAGAGGGGTTGACTAGCTCTGGCTATAAGCAGGGAGTGTACAAAATACTTAAAAATAACTACTGTTTACTGATTATACATGCCTGTTGCTTTATAATCATGGTCCAATCTTATCCTCACAACAAACTGTACAATAATATTTGAAATAGTGGCTTGGAGAGGTATTGTCTTGCTCAAAGTCACACGGCCAATAAATGAGACGTTGTCAGTTGCTGTTGACTGGGCTTTTACTCATGGAAACCTGTTGTATAACAGAACCAAATGTTTCCTGTCTTGGGCCATTTTTAAAAGTTTTCATTATAATTGAGTGAACGTTTACAGGGCAGATTGTCAGTTTTCCATTCAACCAATCATATACTTTGTTTCATTACAATAATTATAATCCCTTCCATGTACCATCAGTTAACAGTATTTCTGTTTATTCATTTTAGCTCTTTTTTTTTTTTTTTTTTTTTTTAAACACTCAGACATTTATAATAATTTATACCACCAATGGGCACATTCTGCACACCTGCCTCCTGGCCACCAGCTCTCAGTTCCTCTCTTTCCATGAATCTAGAGTCCTCAGCTGCTGAACCCTTTTTATAATCCTTGCTATGCTTGAGCCCATGTCAGGGTATCTCAGTGAGGGTTTTCCTCATTTTCCCTGACCCTCTACCTCTCCTTTTCTAGAGACTGGTCTTTACTGATGATGTGTCCAGAGTAAGCAAGAGGAAAATTTTCCATCTTCACTTTTAAGAAACATTTCTGATTTTATTTCCTCTAAGATGGATTTGTTTGTTCTTCTGGTTGTGGTGTTGTTAAATGTCACTGAGTCAGTTCTGACTCATGGTAGCCTTGCATAGGGTTTCTGAGGAGCATCTTGTGGTTCAGTGCTTATCCTACAACACCACAGTTGTTGTTAAGTGCTGTTGAATTGGTTCCGACCCATAACAACCCTGTATAAGGTTTCTGAGGAGCTGCTGGTGAGCTTGAACAACTGACTTTGCAGAGTAAACAGCTTTGCAGTCTGGCGCATTAATCCTCAGCACCACACCAGGACTCCATACATACAGAATATCAATTGATGCATTTGAATTGTGGTGTTGGCAAACAATATTGAATATACCATCTGCATGCATATGAAGCAATTGAAAAGACCATGACTTGGGCTATTTATGCTTTAGATAGCAAAGTGATGTCTTTACTTTCTAAAATAAGTGCCATAGCCAATAGTTAAACCCAGTTCTGACCAATTCCAAAGTCTGCCTTTTCTATACTATTCTTCCTTTCTGGACTGCTAGCTACAAGGTTAGCAGTTCAAACCCACAAACTGCTCTCAAAAACTCTAGAAGGTTTGCTATGTATCAGAACTGATTCAATGGCATACAACAACAATGACAACATCATCTTCCCTTCCTGAGAACATGGCAGATATCATATACTATAAAACTGGCCCTAAAATATAAATGTCAGAGAGTTATGTAGTGTCAGAATAAGGCTAAGACTTTGTAGTATGTAGTTAGCTACACTTAGAATTAACAATGACTTGTTATTATGAACCCTGTTGATGCTATGGGTTTGGTATTGGACTGCTAACTTCAAGGTCAGTGATTCAAACCCACCAGCCAGTCTGTTGGAGAAAGATGAGGCTGTCTGCTCCCATAAATATTTATTGTCTTAGAAGCCCGATATAGGTCACTATGAGTTGGAATTGAATTGATGACAGTTGGGTTTGGTTTGTCATATGTGCAAAAGAAGACCAAGGCCAGGAATCAAGAGGTCAGTGACTGTGGGAAGAATGGAGCAGGAACAATTGAGTGGGTAGGCTAACAAAAGCAAGCCTTGGTATCTGTGATGGTTTGTTGTTACAGCTCTAATTGCTCCCTTTCTTTCTCTTGTCCTGGGGAAGGATCCTGGAGTCACATGCTCATTGAAGACTGGGGAAGGAGAGTGGAGGTATTGAGTAGACCTACTCACCAGCAGGTAAAATTCCTTAAAGAAGTATAGCCCTGTCCTCCTCCCACCTCCCATCTGTATTAGAAAAAACAAAACAAAAAACCAACCTGAAGTCAAAAAATCAAAGCACTGAGAGTTACTTAAAACCAGTCAAAAATACCAACACATTTTGAAGAGTGTTTTTGGGCAGAATAAACACAAAGTTACCTGCTCTTGGAATGAGAACAAGGAAGAAAATGGAGAACTTGGCTTTCAAGGATTTAGAAAGTTACACAGCAGAACAAATTCCCAGTTGAGTGGGGATTTGTTTTCCCTACTTATCTGAGATCAGAGCTAACTGTCCCAGAGGTTCTGAAGGGCCCTAAATGTTTCTTTCCACTTGGGTGGAGCGATGTTGGCCTATTTGGAGCTGGATGCATCTCTTTGCAAATCAGAGTCTATCTTAGTTAGTGATTGCTCATGTACCTCTCTCAAGAGAGCTTTGAAGAAGCATAACAATGTCTTATTCATCTTCATATTTTTGTTACTCAGAACAAATTCCTCACTTATGTTAATTGAAGGAGTGAATGATAATTAAATGAATAAATTAAGTTAAATTAATAAACAAATAAATGTAAATTATTAGTTTAGAATAGATTTTACCATTATAAGATTTATATTTTAGCATACATTTATTTTGTTTAGGTGTCTTTTATATATACAACAGATAATGGCAAATGGGAACAGAGCATGGGAAATATTCTTGGCAAGCAAGGTTTGTGGATTGATAGCTTCAAAAACTTGATCTGCAAGACTATTTCCTGTTTGGTGGTCTGGCTCTTAAGATCTTGAGATTGTCACAGGCAGGTGAGCTGATAGAACTAACATGAAGTTTTCTCATCCGGTATTGAAGTGCAAATGAAATCCAATCTCAAAAAAATGATGGGTACCAACACTTGACAAAGGGAAAAATTCTACTTTTGGTGACCTTATTATTTTCCTTTAAAACTTCAAGCAGCATGATTTCTTCCCTTTGCCTTTTCTGCCAACTTCTCACAGAGCAGTATGCACACGTTATCAAGTTGTACAATGCTGTGTATTGGTTTTCCAGGGCAGGGTATCAAAGGCCCTCATGAGGAAAGAAAAGGTTTTTGTAGAATGATACTGGATATTCTAAATGGTCTCAAGTTCTTTGCTTTCCAAAACCAGAGCTCTTTTTTGATCCACTTTTACATTTGAATATTTTGAATATAAAACATTTAGGGCAGAAGAACAGTGTCCTCATTCTGCTGACATTTTAAAGCATTTTAGGAAGAAGGGAAAACAAAAAAGTCTTAGAGGGAAAAATGAAATTATCCAGAACAATGAGTAAAGGAGCTCTGTTTTTAATTCTATCTGTATATAAATTGGGTATGTCAATAAGTGATTCTATTTTGATCCTGCTTACCTATATTATTCCAGATCAGTGACTAACAATGACTCATCTTATTCTATTTAAAGTTGTTCAAGTGGTCTACAATTGAATCAACTCTACATTTCCCTTAGTGACTTAGAAGAAAACAAATACTAACTTTCAAGAGATTTGATTTTTTCAGGGCTTTTTTTTTGTTAAAGTTGACTAGACAAAACTGTTCCTTTTAAAAGAATGGTAGTTTTCTACATTGACTAGTTAATTGGATTTCTGAGGTTCAACCCTACAACTTCTTTGTGAACAATGTATGCTAAGGCTACATTTTCCAACACCGCTCCCAAGAATGAGGTTGTTTTATTGATATTATTAATCTCTTGCTCTATGGGTTAGCAATACTCTCCTTGTTGGTTCTCTTTCAAGCCTCTGAGAAACAATCTAATTAGAAGAGAATAGTTCCAGAAATGTGGTCCTGATAGACCACTGGCATTCTGTAGGACACTTGTTCTCAAAGGAAACTTTCCAGATGTGAAGGGAGAACCCTAACAAGCAATGGCCGGCTGAGAACAGCGAGAATGTCTCCTTAATTAATAACGGTTCTTGGATGCTAAAGCCAAAGAGTTTGAAACTGTGAGCAACATGTTTCTGATTTCCAGTTAAATCCACAAATAAAAATTTCCACTCACCTGTATTTGTTTTAGATCTGTTTCCAGAGGAATTTTTAAAACATGGGTCTTAAAACTGAGATGACCTCAGAGGACCGAGCAGTCATAGGGTCTCTGAGTAAAGAAATCAACAGATGATAATTTCTTCAAATATTTTCTGTGTCTGTCAGTATGGTTACCAGCCCACATTTTTTTCAGCCTATTTTGCTAGCTATGCCATTGTCCTAATTCTGTGCCCCTCCCCCACCCCAAGCCAAGGTTGGCATAGATTTCATAATGAAAGAGAAGCCTATTTTTAGTGATTCTCAATTTTCTTCCTTCCGCCCCCATTTCTTATGCACAGAGTTGACTTACACAAAAATATGTGAAAAAACCCAATCATGCTTCCCACTTTTCTATTTTAAAGATAACTAGCACTTCTTGGGCAAGATGACAGACTACTCCTCTGCAATGAAGACATGAGTTGTGGTGGTAATGTGCCATGGAGTCGGTTCCGACTCATAGCGACCCTGCATAGGGTTTCTGAGGCTGTAAATCCTGGGAGACCCAGTAAAACAGATCCAGATGGGGGTCCTGGAACCCTGAGCTTCTGAAGATAGGAGACAGAGGTGGATTGAGTACTGACTGAAAGAGGAAGCCCATAGAGGTAGAATGAGAGAGAAGAAAAATGGGATGGGGGAGCTGCAGTTTGGCCTGGAGTGGTATGGATATCATGAGCTTTTGTGAGTGGCTGTCACTGCAGCAGCCTGCAGGCAAAGGACACAATTGGAGGTTGATAGCAATGGTTCTCCCTTGTTTCCATGTCTTTCTGGTGGCTGGGATGTGTCCAATCTCCCACCTCAGCAACTCAACAGCCAGTGGCACCCTCTTCTGTGCAGTCTCTGTTCTATGTGATGTCAGACACTGGACACACAACTCCTGCTTCTGGAGGCACATAGACCTACCCTGAACTTTCCCACACAATCTGTGAATGGAGAACTGTGTTCACACTTTAAGTCTCTGTAACACCCACAGGATGTGCTAAGTTAAGTGCCTGAGAATACATCAACATACAATCATCAATTTAAATATGAATACAATGGCACCACAGAGTCTCAGAGAAAACAGACATTTTCAGCTTACAGGAAGACACAAGACAGAATGCCTCAAACAAGAAAACAAAATACAGAGTCAGAAAATATAATACCAGAAATGGTATCAGAACTAATTGATAAGGAATTTTAAAGAATATTTAGGTCTTTTCAATAGACCCAGAGAACGATCAAGAAAACTGTAAATGAAATCAAGGAAAAAAACTGATAAATAGTTTGACAGGGAATTAACTGACAGAATAAATGAAAAATTAGAAATCATACAAAAGCAGCAATTATAAACCCAGATTAATATTCAGTTTTCAGAAATAAATAATACACTCAAAGGGCAAAGAAGTAGAATAGGATCTATGGAAGGCTGAATTACTGAGCTTCAGGACAAGTCTTTCAATATTCATCTGCTAAAGGAACAATCAGGGGTCCTGGTGTGGTGTTATAGGATCAGCACTGGACAGTAACAGTAAGATTTGCAGTTCAAACCCACCAGCTGCTCTTTGGAAATTCTATACAGGGTTGCTATGCATCAGAACAGACTTGACAATATTTAATAACAACAACAAAGAAACCAGAAAAAGGAATTTAAAAATCCAAATAAGACCTAAGATTTATGTGTGATACTATCAAGAGAAATAACTTATCTGTTATAGAAATTACATAACAGGAAGAGACAAAGATAAAAAAAAAAAAGAGAAAATTGCCCAAGAAAACTTCTCCTAACATCATGAAAGATAAGAAGATAGTCAGTCAAGAAATTGAACAAAATCCAAATAGGGTAGACCCCAAAAGAAAATTACTAAGATATATTATAATCAAGCTTTTGAAAACCAAAGACAAGGGAAGATTCCTGAAAGTAGCCCAGGAAAAATGAAAAACTACCTACAAAAGAAATCTAATAGGACTAAGCTCTGATTTCTCAGCAGAAACCATTCAGGCAAGAAGACAATAGGATCACATATATAAAACTCTGGAAGAAAAAATTTCCAACCAAGAATCATATATTCAACAAAATTGTCCATCAAATATGACAGCAATATTAGGTAATTTTCTTTCAAAGAGAAATGAAAAGAATTTGTAAAACACAGACCAGCCTTACAGAAAATATGAAAGGGAGTTGTTTGGGCAGAGAACCAATAGCAGCAGGCAACAACCTGAGATTAACATACATGACAATATTACTCAGAATTCACCCAAGATATGGAAGTATTAAAGAAAAACAGGCCTACAATACTGAAAATTGGGAACCAAAGGCACCAGTTGCCATAAAAACACAAAAGACCCATGCAGTTAAAAGAGGGAATAATTTGTGATTATATAAATAAAGTGATTACATAACTTTCAAATGAAGATGAAATCAAGTCGATTTCAAGAAAAAATAAAATAAATAAATAAAAATAAACTTAACAGTAACTTAAAAGTAGACCAAGGAGAACAAACAAGATGGCAGATTGGGTGGAAGTGCAGTTAAGCGCTCTGTCAGCAACAACACAGAATACCAGACCAAGCAGGCTCAGAGGATGGTGCTAGAACTCTGAACCATATATAAAGGAATATATAGAAGGTTGGAAGGCTTACAGCTAGGAGAATTTGTAGCAGAAGCAAGAAATCCATTGCTTTCTAATTCAGGATGCTCAACTGCTCCCGGAGCCACCATCTTGGGTGAGACCAAGAGGGGGAAGGATCAGAGCAGCCATGGACGCCTGACAGAACTGCAGAGATAAAGGTGTGGACATCCCGTTTCCCTTTTTTTTTTGTTTTTTTTTGGTACCTGTTCATTGGTCTTTCGCTGTCTGTGCACCTCCATTCTGGTGACTAGAGGGGGTGCCTGAGCGAGTGGACACCCTACCACCACCCCCAGAAGGTTCTACTTCACATGTGCACAGAGCTCCTGAAAAATTTAAAGAGATGGTTTCCACTTAAAACAGCCACAGTTGGCCCTGAACTGTTTATAACTAGAAAAAAGGCCTGAATGGGGATTGTGGAGCAGGACAGGCAGACTAAAAAGGAAATAGGCCAAAAATTAAATCTGAGTTAAGTCACAATGACCAACAGTGGCATCTTGAAATTTCTCAGGAAGAAGAGTGAAAAGGAAAGCCCATTTCTTGATCACATCTACCTAAAGGCAATCAGAAAGCATACCCCGCTGCCCCCCCCCACACCCATCTAAGTATTAAGGCTACAGATAATTCCTGAATATGCCCAAAAAAACTGAAGCAGATGACCATATCTGCACATGTCTAGAAACGAGATAAAGTGTCTGAGGCAAATGAGCTGGAAATAGACCTACACTCCATACTGGAAGATGGGCAGGCTTTAGAAATGCCTGAGAGGGAATTCAGAAAAATCATTATAAAATATATCAAAACACTATACAATGGAGTTGAGAAAAATAAGGAGGAAGTCAGGAAAGTGCTACAGGAACAATC
>NW_006408549.1:6323736-6330894 GCF_000296735.1 Chrysochloris asiatica
GGGAGGGCAATACAAGAAGGGGGAGGGGGCAGAAGAACAAGATAGATAGGGGAACACTGAGACAGGTTTGCATGGCATAAGTGGAACAGAGATAGTGATGCATGCTCAACCTTGGAACAACAGGGCTTGGGATACAGGGACATTCCCACTAGAAAGGACGAGCAGACCAGCCTGGAACAGCTACAGTGACAGAAGATAAATCTTCAAAGAAAGATCATCAGGAAAAACCCAAAACAAAAATGTCAGCATGACTGGCTACTACAAGAATAAGCAAGCTGTTCGCCAGGAAGACATCAACAGTAAGCAATCAAGTGCCTTCGGACAAATTCCCCTCTAAGCCTGAAACTCAAAGGGAACACACAAACAAGCATGTAAGCTTGCTGGCAACCACATTGGTCTACTGGTGAGTGGAAGAAGGGGAAAGGCAGCAATGAATAAATGGGCTGAATTCAACCACAGTCCATTGACTCTCATTGACCTGGAGATGAGAGAGAGAAGAGGAAGGGCTGGTTGGTCCAAAGTGTGGTGAGACCTGAGGACACTTGAGCCCATGGACAAGTACATAGCCACAGAGGGCTAAAGCTGAGAGTGAAGCATCCAGCTGATTTGAAGTGAAGGCAGATGCACAAGAACACCCAAACTTGCAGACAGTACCCATTTGACCTAGCCTTGATGGCTTGATAATCAGAACTCGACTAGAGGAAGATTACAAACAAACAAAAATTATTTTGATAAAGGAAACAAGGGTAAATTGATACAATTTGATGAACTTGACCTATACTCAGAGAGGTAGTTACTCTAAATACCAACAGAGGGGGAAGGAGTCTTCACATCAAGTATCAATGCTATCTCCTCTGTAAACAGAGTAGATAGGGACGGGCAACTTAGACATTGGCTACCTAAAATGAGAGGTCGATAAAGGCACGAAGCGACTGGCTTACAAGGTTTCAAGGGGGAGTTTAGTTCAAGAGTATGGGGGGAAAGAAAGAGTCCCCACTGAATAGATTTCGTCTTGTCTAGAGATGGGAATAAGATTCATATGATTCAGTAGTGAATAATTGTTATCATGACTAATTGCGACTGTCACAATTGTAAAGGTAGAAGTTTTGTAACAAAAAGAGGGGAGTGGTTAATCTTACAGTCCAGAAACAGAGGACCCTAGGACTATCAAGGGAGAAGTGCACAAGCAGAACACAAGACCTTATCCAGAGAAGCAGACAAGCCAGATATGGAGGCAGAGATAGGGTCCTGGAGAGAGGTAGCAGCTGAGGATTCTAGATTCATGGGAAGAGAGGGGCTAAGAGCTGGTGGCCAGGAGGCAGACTTGCAGAATGTGCCCTTTGGAGATGTAAATTATTATATATGCCTGGGTGGTTTTTTTTTTTGTGTGTGTGTTTTTTAAAAGCTAAAGTGGATAGAGAGAAATACTGTTAACTGATGGTACATGAAGGAGATTATAATCATTGTAATGAAACAATGTGTATGATTTTTTTAATGTAAAACTGATGATCTGCCTTGTAAACTTTCACTTAATCCATAATAAAAACCTTAAAAAAGAAGAAAGAAAAAAAAGTAGACCAAGCCTCACTCCTTGATTAGTCCAACCTCTACCCCTAACACTAACTCTTGTCCTAATCATAACCCTAACACTAAATGAAGTCCTAGGCCTAGCCCAGACCTAGCCAGAGTCTTAACCCTAACTACTTACGCCTACCCTTCCACACACATACACAAAAAATAAATGAAAAAAAAATCCTAATTAGTCTCAAAAGAAAAAGATAATACTAGCCAAAAGGACTCCTTACACTTGGAACTTAACATGAGTATTATCCTGGTGTGTCCCTGTAAGGTCTTCGCAAGTTTATAGTCTAGCAGCCTTGAAAAGTGCAAACGCAATGTTGTATTTCACTGCACACGGCAAGTGACAGTGTATGGAGCAGAACGTGTGTGCCGTGGATGATTGGAGGCAAGAGATGACCAGCAAAAGTCTCACAGAGGAGTTGAAATTTAAGTTGGACTTCCTAAGACAATATTTTTTATTAGGTTTCCTAGAAGCAGATCCTGAAATAAGGACTATTTAGAAAATAATTGTGTGTTCCAGGATATAGGAGTGAGGGAGAAGGCTAGGGCAGGGGAAGGATGTTAAACAAAAAAATGGGCTCAACTGGAGTCCAGCTTCAGCCTGGCCCCATGGGGACTCTGGAGTACCGATGGTACCTCAGAGTTGTCTATCTTGAGGCAAAGAGACTGAATTATATAGCCTTGTGACCTTTAGTCCTTGTTCACTGATTGTCATACCTGGTAAAGGTGGAGTGTAAACTCCTAGATTCTCTGAAGAAGAGGGCTGCTAGGAGCAGTTAGCAACCAACATGCTCAGTAGCTGGTGTCGGGGCATCTGCCTGGTGAAGGGGATTTGGGTGGGGCATCAACAACATTCACCTCATTTTACCACTGGTCTCACTCAGATCTGCTTGCTTTCACATTAAGTTCCTTCTTGATTCTGGTTGTCACATTTTATGATAAAGTCTATAAGAAGAGGATTAGTGGTCTGTAACTGTGGCAGTTGGATTGGAGGCTGTTGTTGTTATTGTTGTTAGCTACCCTCGATTGACCACATGTACAACAGAATGACAATACTGCCCTGGCCTGAGCCATCCTCATGGTTGGTTGTGGATCTGACTGTTGTGATCCATAGGGTTTTTCACTGGAACATTTTTGGAAGTCGATTGCCAAGCCTTAGTTTTCAGTCTTAGTCTGGAAGCTCTTTTGAAACTTGTCCAGTCTCATAGCAATATGGACAGATCGGTGGTGGCTGCACATGAAATGCATTGGCCAGTGAGAATACTATAATTAGCCACCATTGGCTACCTGACATTGTAGCTGATCCTAATCACCTCCCACTTTTTTAGATTTCTCTTCCCTTTTGAATAAACCTTCTGCTAATCTTAATGGATTGCACAGGGGTTTTGAGTCCCTGGCTATCATTTCCTTATCAGGCCCTGGTTATTACATTTGAGTATGTATTACAGTGAAAGCCTGGCATGGGAGTATCAAAAGTGACCTTGTGGATTCCAAATGACTAGTAGATTAGATAGCAGTAGTCCTATCTCCACATGATAAGGGGTAATTACTTGTGCTACTAAGGTAATTCCTTTTTGTACCTGCTAGTGTACTGAGCTCTGGTAGCACAGTGGTTACGAATCAGGCTGCAAACCGTAAGGTCAGCAGTTCGAAACTACCAGCTGTTCTGAGGGAGAAAGATGAGGTGTTCTGCTCCTGTAAAGATTTACAGCCTTGGAAACCCTGTACAGGGTCGCTATGAGTCGGAACCGACTCCACGGCACACAGCCACCACCAGTGTACTGGCACAGGTAGCCCAAAGGGATCAGGCCACAGTCTCAGCTTTAAAAGAATAGTGGAACTCTTACTGTGTCCCCTAATCGAATCCTTTCTTCTCTAGGACATAGAACTTCTACTAGACACACAGAGCCTAAAACTGTGAAGATGGGAAGTGCAAATTCCCCCGAACATGTCACTAGGGGAATTGGTCAGCTGGGTCAGTCCTACTTCCATGTCTTAGTCTCAAACCCATGCCTTCTTCTTACTTGGGTACAGCATGTTTTTGTTAGTTGCTGTCAAGTCCATTTTTAAATCTTAGCAAGCCCATGTGTGCAGAGAGAAAACCCATATTCCAAATGGTTTTCAAGGCTGTGACCTTTCTGAAGAAGGTTTCCAGGCCAGTCTTCCAAGGTGCTTCTGGGTGCATTCAAATCACCAACCTTTCAGCTAGTAGTCAAGCACTTAACTATTTGTGCCATCTATATGCAGTGACCTGAACCAATCATCCCTTATCTAATGTAATTATCCTATGTGTTGTAAATTCTTATTTTTATATTGTTAATGAGACCAGATTCAAACTACAGGAGTAGGTTGTTATTTTGCATCAATTTCTTTTGAGCTATGGGTTTAAACAAGCAAACAGAGTTCAGAGGGACCTGTCACCAGGAAAGAAGAGTCAAGTGTGGAGTGCATTCTTGGTATCTGTGCTCCCTGCACTGTGAAGCTCCTAGGTCCATTGATGTCAGGACACTTGGAGATCTCCAGGAATGCTGGGCCTACAGACACAGATGCTGAAAGGAGACAAGGACCTCACACTTCTTAAAGTGTGAGAGAATAAATTTCTGTTTGTTAAAGCCATCTACTTGTGGTATTTCTACTAAAACAGCACTAAGTACCTAAGACAATAATAGCTATCAGTTTTGAAATGCTCAATATGTGCCAGGTATCATACTGAACACTTTAAAAATAGTCTCTGCATAGTATGGGATCTTCACTAATTAGTATGTGATTTTACTATGGTGGATGAAGTTGTTCTTCCCAACAGAAGTAGAGCCTATATTCTCTCCTCTTATTAAGGATTGGCTTTGACTACTTGGACAAATGCAGTGTGAATGTGACTATGTGAGCTCCGTTCTAGCTTTTAAGAGGATTGGTCACTTTCAGTTTGGTTTGGGGTCCTGAATTGCCGTATGAAAAGTGAAAGATCTTGAGACTACATGGAAATGTACAGTGAACAACTGATCCCAGCTTCCTTCCAAATGTCCCTACCAAAGTGTTGGATGTGTGAATGAAGTCATATTAGATCTCTCCATCCCACTTAGAAACCCACTGTGGTCAATGTTAGGGAACAGAAGAATTCTCCTGTCCAAACTCCTGGAGCACAAAATTGTGAGGTAAACTAAAAAGGTTCTTATTTATAGGAACTAAAGTCCTGGGTGGTTAGTTTTGCAATAATAAACAAACTTGAACACTTGGGAATATACTTTCTCTAAGCCTCAGTGTTCTCAACTACCATCATTGTCAGCTCTTTACTTATTATTGGGAGCTTACTATGTGCTAGTCATTGTTCATTTTTAATCTTTCTTCATTTAGTTCTCACAACAGCCCTGTGGAAAATGTACTATTAATATTGTCAATTTCCAAATGAAGTAACTGAGAGTAAAATGACTTAAGCAAGGCCACACAGTAAATGGCAGAGCTGAGATTCAGACTCAGGTAGTTGCAAGATGCAAAGAGATTAATAAAGCATGTAGTATAGTGCCAATTACTATACTGGTGGTGGTGGTGGTATATTGCTGTCATTGTAAGTGCCGTTGAGTCAGGTTTGACTCATAGTAACCCTGTATAGGATTTCCCAGGAGTGACTGGTGGTTTTGAACCACCAACCTTGTGATTAGAAGTCCAGTGTTGAGCCTACAATGCCATTCCAGGACTCTAGTAGGATATCAGTAGCACTTACTGTTATCATTATCATTGCACAGAGAACTTGTCTTGGGGAATCAGGGTATTGAGCAAAGGCAACAATGAAAGAATAAATGTTGTACATGGGGTGATAGGAAAAATGGTTTTAACTAGAAAGCAGGTAAAAGACACAGCAGAGGACATGCAAGCATAGTAGAAAATACCTCTGGCTGAGTGTGGGAAGGTAAAGAGTGGAGCTAAATCGATGTCTAGGCAAATAAGCCAAAGCTGTGACTGTAGGGCCTTTCAACTCAAAAGGAGAAGGTGACAGGGTCAGGCTGTGGGTGATTTACTATGGCATCCAATCAAGCTGAGCCTTCTTGAAATGCATGACTACCGCTGCTCTGCATTACCATGCTTCCTCTCTCCAATTAGGGTAAATACCCTTTTCATTTATGAAATGGTGCATGGGCATCTGTGGGATTCCACAGTTGAGAAGACCTGATGGGGGTCGTATCAACATTACCAAGGTCAAGTGGTCAAAAGTTATTTACAGCCCCATTAGGCACCATTCATGTAAGCCAGGCATATTCTGTACAACTTCCCGAATGAAGTAAATATGCCAGGATCCTAGGCTTTCTGCATGGCTGTGTGGCCATGCACTTGATTAATTTTAGTTATCTGGGAAACGCAAACAGCAACAGCAAAAGTGCTGGATTACGATGTTCCAGATGGGTACTTAGGAGCACTTCTCTTATTCCAACTCAAGGGTCATAATTTTTTTTTTTTTTTTCAGACAGTCATGGAATATTAGTTCTGGAAATGATCTTGGTTTAATAAATGCATTTTAGAGATGTGTAAACTCAAGTCTCTTAAAGCAAAGGGACATGTCCACAACCACACAGTAATAAGTTAGGTATAGAAATATAACAGAAGTATAACCTTTTGTCACTACTAGCTTATTCTTAAAATACATGGAAAGTCGGGATTCCTTATTAATAACAAAGGCATAATTTAATACCAGATTGGGTACATTATTTAAATTCATGTCCTACAGCACAATAGAAACTCATACTGATTACTTAATTTAAAAATATTGTCATCAAGTAGTAGAAAGTATATTTATTACATCTGTAGAGGCAGGATATGATTATGTCAGATAGAAAAGAAGATCATTAATATTCTAAGTAAATAAACATTTAAAAATTGTACAAAAATAGCAAATATGCACTAAAAATACAACACAATTTAATAGGTAAAGTGGTAAGGAACATAAATAGACAATTTGTCCAAGAAGAATATAATGAATAAATACATGAGGAAAATGTGAAATCTCATTAAAAATAAAAGGCATAAAAGCTAAAACAAGATAGAGTTATATTCCTATTAAATAAGCATGATTTTTTTTTTTGGCTTATCTTATCTTTTTTATTAAATGGTGAACAATCAGTGTTAATTGACTTAGTGAAATAATTTTAGGTGGCATACTGGGACACCCATTTTGAGAAATAATATTTCTTAATAGTATTTATTAACAACCATATAGCAATTTTAGGACTCCTGGTGTGGTACTGTAGGATAAGTACAGTAGTGAATCACAAGGTCGGTGGGTCAAACCCACCAGCTGCTCTTCAGAAACCCTGTGCAGAGTTGCCATGAATTGCAATCAACTCAATGGCACTTAACAACAATGCATAACATTTTTATAATTCTGTCTTGATAATCCTACTCCTAAGAATTTGTCTAAACTAATATCTCAACTCATTGTTTTGTTAAGTGCCATTGAGTTGGTTCCTATGTAAGGTTGACATCCTATATAGGATTTCTGTGGAGTTACCAGCCCAGTGCTTATCCTACAGCACTACACTAGGATCCTTACTCATTAATCTCATTAATAGCTCAACTCAATGTAATTAA
>NW_006408549.1:6333669-6338487 GCF_000296735.1 Chrysochloris asiatica
CCTAGTTTTGGCTGATGATATTGAGTCTCCCCATTGTCTCTTCTCTCAGATGTAGTCAATTTGATTTCTGTGTATTCGATCTGGTGAAGTCCATGTGAGCAGTCGCTTTTTATGTTTTGAAAAAAGGTATTTGCAATGAATAAATCATTGATCTTGCAAAATTCTAGCATTGTTTCTATCACCAAGGTCATATTTTCCCACTAGTGATTCTTCCTTTTGTTTCCAACTTTTGCATTCCAATCATCAATAATTATCAATCTATCCTCCTTGAGTGTGATCAGTTTCAGACTGAAGAAATTTGTAGAATTCTTCACTTTCACCATTACTGGATTCAGTGATTGGTGCATAAAGACAAATGAAATAAATTATTCTATTTTTAGGACTGTTCCTTTGTTGTATTTTAGTGCCTTCCAACTTTAGAGGTTTGTGTTCTGGCATTATATTTGGCAATGTTCCACTGCTATTCATAAGGTTTTCAGTGACTAACCATCCAAAAGTGATTTGCCTCTCATTCTTCCTAGTCTGTCTTAGTCTGGAAGCTCTGCTGAAACACGTCCACCATGATTGACCCTGCTGTAATTTAAAATACCAAAGGCATCGCTTCCAGCATCACACCACAGAAGCCACCACAGTAGGACAAACTGACAGATGAGTGGTAGCTAATGACTCATTAATGACACTCCAATCTACTATCAATTTCTGATGAATGGAGCAAACCTTTAAAACCTGTATTTTCTCAACCAGGTTTTTTTTTTGAATGGTTTTGAAGGATTTGTGCAAAAGGGATGTATCAGACAAATGAAATTTTTTTATATAGTTCAAGTTAATGTGGAGACCCATATGGCACAGTATCAAAACATTGTTGTGTATCAGAAACAAGTTCAAAGCCTAGACTAAATAATTCCAGTCTTTATGGTACAACAAGCATTAAAGGAGATCCACAGAAACATTTATTACTGCTCTCTTTCGTTTCCAACCGGTTTCCTTATATGACAGGTGCTCCAGAGCCTCTCTCCACAGTGTACATATCTTTCTTTTTCCTTGTTTTCATTTCCTTTCACTAGGCCTCATAACATAGATCAATTTTGCCCTGTTTCCATGAAAAAAAAATGTGCCTCCCTCTTTCAAGTGGAGAGGAGGCTTTGGAAATTGGTCTGACAAATTAAGGATCTTTTTTTTTTCTACAGTTGGGAGACTTGAGCCCCTGACTATATATATATATATATCTGTTTCTATCTTGTCGTGTTATTACTAATTGGAACTTTTACAAATTGTTTATCTGGTTCCCTTTCCTCATTAGCTCAGTTAGAAAACATTTATTCTAAAAGGATTTATTTTGTCTAGATTACTACAGTAGCCAGAGTCCCTGAGTGGTATAAACAGTTAATGTGTGACATTCCTAACCAAAAGATGGAAGGTTTGATTCCACCCAAAGACTGCTTGGAAGAAAGGCTGGACAATCTTTTTCTGAAGAAAAGCTCAGCCACTGACAGCTCTATGGAGGAGCACACATCGCTGATGCACAAGGGGGATGCTCGTGAGCTAGAACTGGCTTGATAGCAACTGGTACCACAGCGGAAGAAAAAAAAGAAGAAAAAGAAAAATTGAAGCAATATTTTTTTCCCAAGGTTGTTCTAAAAAGGATAGAGGACAAGGGAGAATATGGAAGGAGAAGGAGACCCCAGTGGGTACACTAGGCAGGAGCAAGAAATTTTAACCTCCTTGTTCCTTCTATTGAATGCTCCACCCCAAGTACTTGGTCTAATTGATATTCCTGATCCATACATCAGAAAAGAATTCTTACTCCTCAGGCATTGAGCTCCCCCTAGAAGCTGAAGCGTGATACAAAATAATGTCACAAATATTGAACAGAAGGCAAGTGTGCAGGAAACTGAGGAACCAGTGATTGGGTCTGGCTCAATAAACCAAGAAAGGTTTCATGGAGATGATGGCAGAAAGAATGAATAAAAGAGAGAATGAGCTTATGAATGCTGTAATGTTGAGTTTTCTATACTTGACTACATACATTTTCTTATTCTGAATGCTTAAAAATGTCCATACACTATCGGATTCATAGATGCCCTTGTTGTGCAGTGGGTTAAGCATCAGATAGTGAACCAGGAGAACGGTGAGGCAGTTCACATTTCTGTATATGGAAATTCTGTGGAGCAGGTTTATTCAGTCCTGTTGGGGGCCTCTGAGTCAGAATTGACTTCAGGGCAGTGGACTTGATTTTTGATTCATCCGTTTTGCCTTAGCTATCTAGAGCTGCTATAACAGAACTACCAAAAGTGAGTGAGTTTAACAAACAAAATTTATTCTCTCACAGTTTAGGAGACTAGAAGTCTGAATTCAGAGCACTGACTTTGGAGAAAGGTCCCTGTCTCCTTTCAACATTTGTTGGACCCACATTCATTGGAGATCTCCATGTGTCTTGGAATCGATCTTACCCGAATCTAGACACTTCACAGTGCAGAGACTCCAGATCCAAAGGATGTAGTAGCTTCCTCTGAGCTCTGTTCGCTTACTTGCCTCTCCTTTTAACTCTGACAAGTAAAAGATGTTGTAGGCCACACCCTAGGGAACTTCCCCTTGTATTTGTTCAGGAATGTGATGGGATTCAGGGAGTTGTAGCCCACCTTTAATCTTCTTATTGGTTTCTCACATCAGATCACATCATGAGAAATCATCATGTAACTGCCACAATACATTATTACATTAACTGCCAAGTCACTGAGACTCAGGACTCAGAGAAGCTGAACCATATTTTGAGGACCCATAATTCAATCTGTGACAGGTGGCATTTTTTTATTTGGGGGAGGAGCATTTCTTGTTTCTCTTTCTGGAAATTATCTAGGCTTCTCCTTGTCATTCTACTTCCCAGCTGGCTGCTGGTTGCTGTCTCCTGACTCTTCTTGCAATAGGGTGTATGATGGGGTCCCCTGAGGTCTCCAGTGGGCAAGCATAGTGGTCAATTTATATCCATGATCTTCCAATAGAATCTGAGGCCCCCAAATGCTATGAAACATGGACTAGATATTTTGAAGTAAGATATGAATCAGGAACAAATTGAAATCTATCTTTCTTGCCCACACTTCCTTCCTATTAGTTTAAAATAGGGTGGTGGCATTTAAGAAAGAGGAGCCACCCAACAAGAATCCCAGACAGACAGTAGTTCTTTTCTTCTATGCTCTGGAAAATAATAGGTTTGCTCTGAATGCTGCATGCTGGGGGCGGGGTGATAGTCAAGAAGTTAAACCACTTCCCACACAATTTTTAACTAAACTCTTGCCCCAGGGTTTAAGAAATTCCCCCTCTTTAATTGATGTCTTCAGCCAGTGGCTGCTTGTAATCAAGGAGATTGCACTTAAAAGGTATAGAGGTTGTTCTTATTATTGGCATTAGAAGATTTTGCTTTGTAATTACAAGGTGGAGAGTCTAGAACCATGAGTTTCAGATATCATAGGGACGGCGGGCAGGCATTTTGTGCAAACATGCATATTCATTAAGAATTTTTTTTTTTTTTTTGCTGTTCTGAGCTGTTTGTAGCAGAAAGCACCATTGGCTTTTCAACACTGGAGCTTCTGCTAGTTTATTTCATCGATCTTACAGTATGATTATTAGCTATGTTCATTCATTAAGCATTTATTGAGCACAATATTGAGAGTCCCTGGGCAGTACACACGATTAAGTCACTTGTTTGATAACCACAATGGTGGAGGCTTGAGTTGAGTCATTGGCGGCACCTTGAGAAAAAAGCCTGGTGATGGACTTCTGAAAACATCAGCCATTGCAAACCCTATGGAATACAGCTTTACTCTGACACACGAGGTTGCCATGAGTTGGAACCAATTTGAAGGCAACTGGAAAAAAAAAAAAATGTGCCAATCTGTGTAGGAAGCTGAGCATACAGATGCAGACAAACAAAAGGAATTGTCCAGAGTCTAAGACAATATGATCAGGAAGACTTGGGAAGGACATACACCAGGAGTCAATATTTTTTTCTGTAAATGGTTAGATGGTACATATTTTAGTCTCTGTGGGCTATTTGGTGTCTGTCACAGCTGTTCAACTCTGGTGTGGCACCGTCAGGGTAAGCACTGGAATGCTAGTCACAAGGTCGGCAGTTCAAACCCACCAGTTGCTCCTCAGAAGCCCTATACAGTATTGTCATGAGTAAGAACTAACTTGATGGCACTTAGCAACAACAACAACGTGGTCGTTATGAGTTGGCATCTACTGACAGCAGTGAATTTTTACATGGACTAATCTCTGGGATCATCTTACCACTTTGGGGAATTATTGGTCTGAATGGAGTAGAGAGAACTAGTGCATTCTTTGTCTCAGAGGGAATCACATGTATCACTCTTACTAAGGCGTTGTTGTTGTTGTTAGGTGCCATCGAGTTGGTACCAGCTCATAGTGACCCTATGCACAACAGAACGAAACACTGTCCAATCCTGGGCCAACCTCACTATTGTTGCCACACTTGAGCACATTGATGCTGTCCCTTTGCCAATCCATCTTGCTGGGGGGTTTCCTCTTTTTCTCTGACTCTCCACCTTACCAAACATGATATCCTTCTCCAGCGACTGATCCCTTCTGACAATATGCCCAAAGTATGAGAGACGAAGTTAGGCCATCTTGGCCTCCAAAGAGCACTCTGGCTGCACTTCTAAAGTTCGTAAAATACAAAGGAACTTCAAAAAGTTTGTGGGAAAAAATCCATTATCTTTTCTTTTAAGCTTTTATTGTGGATGGAGTGATAGTTTACAAAGGATAACATTGGTTTTGCACTCATCTTATCATATTTTGTTT
>NW_006408549.1:6338642-6339334 GCF_000296735.1 Chrysochloris asiatica
CACTCAGGAATATATAATAATTTAAACAACCCAAGGGCACATTCTGTCAGCCAGCTTCCTGGCTGCCAGCATACAACCTTTCTCTTTCCATGAATCTAGAGTCCTCAGCTGCTCTATCTCTCCATACTGTCAAGTCTGCCTCCATCTCTGGTGTTGCTGCTTCTCTGTTTAAGGCCCCAAGTTCCACTCATGCTCTTCCCTCTTGATGGTCCTAGGGTTCCTGAAATGTAAGATTAACTACTCCCCACTTTATGTTACAAAACTTCTACCTTTACAGTTGTGACCATCACAATTAGTCATAATAACAATTACTCACTATTGAATCAAAAGAATCCCATCCCCGTCTTCTTTCACCAGACCCATTTAGACAAGATGAAAATTATTTAGTGGGGATTCTACCTTCCCTTGTACACTCTGAAACTAAACTCCCTCTTGAAAATTTGCAAGTTGGCCACTTCATGCCTTTATAGCAGCCCCCATGTCCATTTTAGGGAGCTAATGTCTAAGTTGCCTGTCTCTATGCTTGATCCTTGATGTGAAAACTTATTCCCTCTTGGTTGGTATTTTGAGCTACTCTGGTAACATGAGTCAGGCTGCTAATCTCAACGTCAGCAGTTTGAAACTACCAGTGATTCTACAGGAGAAAGATGAGGCTTTCTGCTCCCATAAAGATTTACAGCCTCAGAAACCCT
>NW_006408549.1:6339650-6376266 GCF_000296735.1 Chrysochloris asiatica
CAACAGGAGTCTATGGAACATGGTTGAACTCAGCCCATATCTTCATTACTGACTTTTTCCCACTTCCACTTATATGTAGACCAATGCAGTCACCAGACAGCTTACATGCCTGCTTGTGTATTCCCTTTGAGTTTCAGTTTTGGAGGGGGCGGGGGGTTTGCCTGAAGGAACTTGATTGCTTGTCTTGATGGCTTCCCTGCAAACAGCTTGCTTGTTCTTGTCATAGCCACATAGACTGCCATTTTTGTATTTTTTTTTTCTGCTGATCTTTCTTCCAGGATGTATCTTCTGTTCCTCTAGCCACTCCTGACTGGTTTGCATGTCCTTTCAAGTGAGAATATTCCACCTCAGAAGGTTCAGGAAAATCCATTATCTTTTAATCTGATTTTTTCACAAACTTTCTGAAGCTCTCTCATATCAAAAGATACTTAGAGAAGAACATTTTCCACACTCCATATCTCCTCATGATAACACCTAATATGAGGACATTTCCTGAATATGTAGAAGGTTTTCCCAGTGTCTAAACCCAAACCCTCATGCTGCCAAACGCCAAACATTAGGGTGTCTGAGTTGTTCTTCCATAGAAATCAATGGATAGCTGTAGGTATGGATAATGATGAAAACCAAACCAAATAGTTCTGACTCACGGTGATGCTATGTGAGTAGAAGTAGGACTGTATTCAATAGGGTTTTTAATGATGACTTTTTTCAGAGTTGATCACTAGGCATTTCTTCTGAGGCACATTTGAATGGGCTCGAACCTCCAACCATTCAGTTAGCAGGTAAGTATGGTAACCATTTGTTAAGTATATTAACCACTCAGGGACTCTGGATAAGAAATGGGAGGGCAGTTTTTGCAGTGTGGTTTTAGGTGAAAATAGGATTTGGACAACAATGTATCACTCTTATTTCTACTACCTGGAAAGAACCTTTGTCAAATGTCATGTCCATCTTATACCATAGTTTGAAGGTATATGAACTACTTCCAGAGGCAGTAAGTTCCCATACTGGAATTCTATAAGAAGGAAGTAGAAAGGCACTTGATAAAAACTAGGAAAAGGCTACATGACATCTATGACTCAACATATCATTTCTCCCCATTCTCATTTTCTCTAAATTTGTAAATTCCAAGACCACATCCTAGGCTGACTTTGTAGCACACACCACCTTGCCTCAACTGAATAAACACACCAGAAAAAAAAAAATAGTAAATGAAATATGTCTTCATGCACAATATTATACATTTCAGATCACAATGGAACAACCTCACAACTTGGATGATCCAAAGTTCCCTGGGTCGCTGGGATGAGTGAGTGATCATTACGCGGGTAAATATTTTCTACCCTAGGTTGAGTGTTTCTCAGCCTCTTGAGCAAAGCATCAGGTATTTTAGTAAAAGGGATGAAAAAGTGGAGGCGTTTCATTTCATTTAATAACCCAGACAAAAGTCCACTCCCTGTTGATTTCCGATCTTAGAAACCAAATACCTGCTAAGGGGGATGAGGTCTGAAAAGGGAAAAATTTTAAACTGAGTTTTAGAGAAGTATATCCCAGTGGTAAGCATTTAAATAAGAGTGAGAGGAAAGAATTTTTGTAAGCCAAATGGTGAGCCCTCCCCTGCCCTGGACTTTAGGGTCCACCCTAAGAGAAAGGGCATGTCCCCACGGCAGCTCTCTGCTGCCCTGGCTGGATGAACTGCTATGTCAGCAGCTCCATGCATCATTAGCCGACCTGGAAAAGCTCCAGCTGCCTTCCTCTTACACTCTCCCTGTACCACTCACTTTAAAAAAGCTTTCATCAACATCATCCCAAACATCTTTTGTTTTCCCAGCTGGAGAAGCCTTTCTTTGCATTTGCATCCCATCTCTAGCTAAGTTCTTTTGCCCTCAAGAACTGCAGCCATGAATCAAAGGGAATCATCACCTATAAACTCTAAAGTGAATCTGAGCGTGTTGGGATTCCACATCCCATACATCTTCTTGGAGATGCCATATTTAGTTACATTTTCCTATCCACTGTTGGTGGTCATTATCTTCCTCCCTTTCCATTCTCTGTATTAGAGACAAAATATGAAGATCCTCTGGCAATATTTTTTTTCCTGAGGTTTATCCCCCAAACAACCTATTCCTCTTTTTGCTTGATGGGTTTCCCAATCCCTCTGTCAGGCCAGGTGAGAGGCATGGCTTGCCTGTGGCTTGAGTGATTTACTGCATGAAATGGTCTCCTGTTTCCAAGGTTTTCCCAAGATTCCTCTACAAATGGTTTTACACTAAATCCAGGAAGAAAATCAGAGTTTCTTCTTCTTCTTCTTTTTTTTTTTTTTTTTCTTTTTTGCCCAAAGGACTGACTTCTATTCCTTGCCCAGAAAGCCTTACGCAGAATTCCCGGTTTTTACTGTCTTTGACTACTTGAATCTTCATTATCCAAAGCAGGATTGCAGGATTGAACTTTTAAAAATCATCTGTTCATCCTTCTGCCTATAAGAAGGAGACTCTACTTCAATTTAAAATATATTCAAAGCACAAAATGCTTGAATTTCACCTAGGAACCCTGGCACCTCAGGGACACTTCCATATAATTGTTTCCTGTGCCCATGTCTTATTACTTTGAACTATGATAAAAATGATGGACAGACTGTTACTACGTTAAGTGTCATCAAGTTGGTTCCGACTCACAAGGACTCTGTTTACAGTTTCCGATGAGCTGCTGGTGAGTTTGAGCTGCCAACCTTGAGGTTCAAACTGACCTTGTGATCCAGTGCTTATCCTACAGTGTCACACCAGGACTCCAACACAACTTGGAATGACACAAATATTTTCTACTAAATATCTAGTAGCTAAAAGGAGCTTTGGTAGCGTAGTGGTTACTAACCACTGCTAACCTCAGGGTCAGCAGTTCGAAACTACCAGCTGTTCCACGGTAGAAAGATGAGGCTTTCTGCCCCCATAAAGATTTACAGCCTTGCAAACCCTGTATAGGGTCGCCATGAGTCAGAACCGACTCCACGGCACATAACACAACAACAACATCTAGTAGCTGGAAGCTTCCAAGCTGGAAGGGGTAGGCTTAAGTTGTGATATTTTATCATAGCTCAGACATTTCTGGTAGTCTTTAATTCTATGTCCTTTACTTTTACTAGCAGTCCTAGAATGGTGTAAATGTTTATGTACTTGATTCAAGTTCAGTTCTACCCAGAGACATCTCAGAACAGATATCTGGTGATCTGTTTCTGAAAAAGCAGCCATTGAAAACAACATAGAGCACAGTTCTTCTGTGGCACACTTGGAGTTGCCATGAGTCAAAATCAAATTCAGCAATTGAGTTTGTTTTTTTTCTTTTTGTTTATTTATTTATTTTTAACTTTGCCTACCTATTACTTTCTTCTTAAATTTGGAAGTTCAATGACAAGATCACAAGTGGGAGAAACCTGGGGATCAAGCATTGTTTCTGTTGCTGTTGCTACTGTTGTTAAGTGTCATCTAGTTGATTCCAACTCAGTGATTCTGTATAGGGTTTCCAAGTTGCAGCTGGTGGGTTTTAAATTGATGTTAGCAGTCCAGTGCTTATCATATAGTGCCACACTAGGACACCAAGGAATCAAGCACAGTTATAACTAGTACAAGCAGACTGTTAGTGCACAATTTCTTGATTATAAAGAATTTTCAGGTGTCTCTGGGTGGTACCCACCACTTGTCTGTCAGTTTGTCATAGTGTAATGGTTTGTATGTTGCTGTGATGCTGGAAGTTATGCCACCAGTATTTTAAATTCCAGCAAGGTCACCCATAGAGGACAAGCTTCAGCAGAGCTTGCGGGTTAAGACAGATTAGGACGAAGGAGAGACCGTCTACTTCTAAGTGCTTAATGACTGAAAACCTAAATAGCAGCAGAACATACCAGACATACTTCCAGAAGATTAAAACATTATGAATAGCATCATATTATTTTAAGATATAGTGCCATAAGATGAGCCCCTCACGTTGGAAGGCCAGTTAGAGAAGACAGAGTACAGTATTACAATGAAATGTGTAAAGACATGGAGTTAGAAAACCAACCCATGCTCAACATTTCTCAAGATGAAACAACTGAAAAAAAATTCAAGCTCTAATTGGCAATACTGAAGGATTCTATGGACAAAATATTGAATGATGCAGAAAGCATCAAAAGAACATGGAAAGCATAGACAGAAGCACTTTACCAAAAAGAAATGGTTGATGGCCAACCATTTCAAGAGGTAACATATGATCAAGAACTGATGGTACTGAAGGAAGAAGTCCAAGATACACTAAGGACATTGACAAAGAACAAGGTTCCAGGAATTGGTAGAATACAAATTAAAATCTTTCAACAAACTGGTGGTGCACCAGAGGCAATCACTCATGTACACCAAGAAATTTAGAAGACAACTATCTGGCCAACTGATTGGAAGAGATCCATATTTGTGTCTACTCTAAAGAGAGGTGACCCAACAGAATGTGAAGTCATTGGATAATATCATGAATATCATATGCAAGTAAAATTTTCCTCAAGATAATGAAAAAGTGGCTGCAACAGTACACTGACAGAGAACTGTCAGCAGTTCAAACCAAATTCACAAGAGGATGTGGAATTAGAAATATATTGCTGACTTCAGATGGATCACGGGTGAAAGCAGAGAACAGCAGAAAGATATTTACTTGATTTTATTGATTATGCAAAGGTTTTTGACTGTGTGAATCAATACAAGCTATGGATAACATTGTGCAAAATTCTAGAATACCCATTTTGCACAATGTTATCCATAGCTCAATTTTGCTCATGAAGAACCTGCACATAGATCAAGTGGCAGTCATTAGACCAGAACATGAGAATACCGAATAGTTTAAAATCAAGAAAGGTATGTACCAGAGTTGTATTCTTTCACATACTTATTCAATCTGTATGCTGAGCAAATAATCTGAGAAGCTGGATTATATGAAGAAGAACATGGAATCAGGAGTGGAGGAAGACTCATTAACAACCTGCAATATGTAGATGAAACAACTTTGCGTGCTGGAAGTGAAGAGGACTTACAATATTTCCTGATGAAGATCAAAGACTAAAGCTTTCAATATGAATTGTACCTCAGAGTTAAAAAACAAAGTTAAAAATCCTCACAACTAAAAAAATAACATCATGATAAATTGAAAAATATTGAAGTTGTCATAGACTTCATTTTGCTTGGATCCACAATCAATATTCATGGAAGTTGTTGTTTTGTTGTTAAGTGCTTTTGAGTCGGGTCCAACCCATAGCGACCCTGTACAGGGTTTCCGAGGATTCATGGAAGTAGCAGCCAACAAACAAATCGATGTATTGCTTTAGGTAAACCTACTGTACTAGTCCTCTTTAAAGTATTCAAGAGCAAATATATCAGTTTGAGGATTAAGATGTGCCTGACCCAAGCCATGGCATTTTCTATAACCTCATATGCATGTGGAAGTTGGACAACGAATAAGGAAAACTATAGAAGAATTTATGCATTCATGTTATGGTATTGGAGTGTTCGAGAAGAATATTGAAAGTACCCACGGATTTCCAGAAGAACAAACAGATCTGTCTTAGAAGAAACATATTCAAAATGTTCCTTAGAAGCCAAGATGGTGAAATTTTGTCTTTTTAGGAGGAACCAGTTCCTGGTGAAGGACATCATACTTGATGAAGTGAGGGACAGTGAAATAAAAAAAGAACCTCACTGCCATGACTTGGCACAGTGGCCGCAGCAATGGGTTCATGAGTAATAGTAATTGTGAGGATGGCACAGGACAGGGCAGTGTTTCATTCTGTTGGGCATAGGGTGTCAATGACTGAGAACTGAAGGGAACCTGACAACAACAACAGGGTGATGCTAATGGGTAATGTAGGAAGCTAACCAAAAGGTTGGAAGTTTAAGTCTACCCAGTGGCATCTTAGAAGAAACGTCTGGTGATGTACTTCTAATAAGTCAACCACTGAAAACCCTTCCTACTGGACACAGTTCCATTCTGACATACATGGAGTCACCGCAAATCAGTCTATTTGTTTGGCTGCTTGTTTATGAGTTTCTAATTACACAGGGGAAGTCCTGATGTGGTGCTCTAGAATAAGCACTGGACTGCTAACCACAAGGTCTGTGGTTTAAACCCACCAACAGCTCCTTGGAAACCCTAGACAGAGTTACTATGAGTCAGAACTGACTCCATGGCACTTAACAACAGCAGTCTTCCAGGTAAGTGGATCTTGTCTCTGAATGGATCAAAAGCCTTCCTTTGTCAATCGAATCCTTTCTGCATTTTTATTCTTAGATATCAAAGTGTCAACTGGCAACCTTCAAAGCAAATTTCATGGTGTTAAACTAAAAACATTCATTTTGAATATGTGAGAGACCACAGGGCAAATAATCTTTGAGCAAAAGGAAGGAGAAAACAAAGAAAGGGAAAGGAAACCAGTATTTTGCCCCTTGGAAAGTGAACCTTTTGTGGCAGTAAACTTAAAAAACAAAACAATAACAACACAAAAAACTGATGATGTGAACTGGTGGGCTTGCCATTTCCAGATAGATTAGAAAATTTAAGGCCAAAGAGATGATATTCTTTTAACAAAGGCTGCTATTTAACCAGTGTGCAAGGAAGCTCCATTGGTTGTTAAAATATTGAAATACTTCCAAGGTTAGTAAAAGTCCATTTGTCAAAGAAAATTATGTTTAAAGTGATGACCCATCCTAATTTTCCAAAATAATTTCACTTTATGCCTCTTGTCCCAGTGTAGTGTCACCGTGCCTCTCTTTAAGTCCCAAAAATATCCTATATAGGGCAATAAATTACATGCTCACCCTAATTTTGTTTAACTCTTAGCCCTAATATTTGTCATTTTCTCAATATTTTCCTGGTCAAACATTTGTCACTTCTTTTTTCAAACCCTAAATAATATACTATGATACTCAGTTATCTCTAAAACAGTCCAGTCCCAATGTTCTACACCCTACTTTGCTGAGTAGCAACTGGGGTCTTAAAAGCTTGCAAGCAGCCATCTAAGATGCAACTATTATTCTATCCTAATCCAGAGCAAAGACTAGTGAAGAAAATCAAAGACTCAAGGAAACAATTAGTGCAAAGGACTAATGTACCACACAAACCACAACCTCCACTACCTTGAGACCAGAAGAACTAGATAGTGCCTAATTACCACTATTAGCCTTTCTGATCAGGATCACAATAGAAGATCCAGGGGAGAGAAGAAGGAAAAAAACATGTAGAACTAAGTTAAAAATCATTGAAAAAAAGAAAAGACTTACTTGTTTGATAAGAGAGTGGTAGAATATTAAAGTATCTATGGTCCTTAGATACCCATTAAACCTGGAATTGATCCCACTTCCAGAGATCACCTTTCAGCTAATCTACAGATAGTCTATAAAGTGCCCAATAACACCTTTAAGGAATGTGTTTCTCAGAACAGTCAGCCATACGAGAGCAAAAGGGCAGCATATGCCCAGACACAAAGCTACAAAGGCAGGAAGGGGCAGTAAAGAAGGACCAATCGAAACAGGGACTCCAGATAGGTAGTAGAAAAGATGCTGTCACTTTGATGGGATTGCACCCAATGTCATGAAACAGAATGTGTATAAATTGTTGAATAAGAAACTAATTTTCTCTGCAAAACTTTCACTAAAATTGCAATAAAGAGTTCAAAAAAGAAAATCCAGTCTAGAATGTGGTCTAAAAGACAATGGCATTCTTTAGTGAATGCCCACTGTGAGCAGAGTATTGAATGTGTTTCTATGGAGAGTTACAGAGAATGAAGATTCCATTCCTTCCCTGGAGGGTCAGTGACCCAGCATGCAGCATACGTTAATCAGACTAATTCCTGCCATCTTATTTCTCCATAGACCATTATTTTATGCTCAAGTAATTTTTTGGAAAATGTTCTTAAATGATACTTAATCTCTCCATTCAGATTTACTGCAGCAAATTTATGGTAGCCTTCAGAATACAATTAATGCACACTTCTATCCCATCACATCTTGTAGCTGGCTGTGTCAATATACTGCTCTTTGGCAAGTTGACAGGAGTAGGAGAGAAAAGAGGCTCTTTCTTATGAAAAATGTTAGTGATAAGAGATTTGGCAGTGTTTCAAATGGCACTGGAAAATTTGTTTATAGTATTACAATGTGGTCCTACCCAAACATCTGAATCACTGCAGTAAATGCCCTTTTCTCCTTACCATCTATGTTAAGTTAGAGAGAGAGAGAAAAATGTATTATCTACTCAAGAAATCATGAATCTATCAGGACAAAGCATGCATCCCATGTAATGCTTGAAGTTTGTGGCTAAATCAAGAAGGACCAGCAGACAAGAAGACATTTAATTCCTCATTCCCTTTCTCCTTGTTTGTTCTTGTTCTAGATAGTGGTCAGGATTTAAGAGGCTCTATTCAAAACCACAAGGTCAGTGGTTCAAGCTTACCAGCTGCTCCTCTGAAACCCTATACAGGGTTGCTATGGATCAGAACCAACTTAACAGCAACCACAGCAACATTCAAAATCAAGTTCAAGATTTTCTCAGTAGCAATATTCCTATAGAAGAAGGTCAGACATTGATCTTATTAATAGTCTACTTAGCTAATGAATATATAGGCCAGAACTGGGTCTCCTCAACTCTATTTCTAAATAGTGTGTATGAATTTGGGTATGGAGCTCATCTCTTTAGCCCTTAGTTTCACAGTAAGTACAGTGGGCACAGTGACACAGTGATATGAATATGTGAGTGAAATTTAGGTCCCAGTAAGAGCTTGATGGCACCTAACAACAACAAGAAAATCTTCCTGGCAAAACCACAAAGGCCAAGGATGCTACACAGTCCTTCAGAAGTGGGTTGATGATTCTCATGACCATAATTTCATTGACAATGTTTTCTTCATATGTCTCCATAGGAGTTTAGCAAACTATCACTGAGAAATAGAACTGGAGGTTCCAGCCCCAGGAGATAATACATGTAATTATGATTATGATGAGGAAAGCAAACAAAGCCAAGGATTGTCTCCAGCCTTTATGTTATGCATTTTGTCATGAGACATTCTGGTGAACTTGATTTTGCTTTTTTTATTTGGTAACATCTCTATTAGAGAATTGAAGAACTTGCTTCTCAGTGTTCCTGATACATTGGAAAGGAACTACTGTGATTGAATTTCATCACTGTCAATCATCTTTGATGTAAAAGAGAGAGGCAAGCCACTAGGATGGGATAAGAAATGACCAGACTGTTGTGGACAAAGCTCTGTCTGTCTGTCTGCCAGGTCCAGGTCATGTTGAGATGCGTTGTGGGGTCAGGGAGAATAGGTCTCAAATCTCTGCTCAGAGCTTGGAAACATTTCAGAGTTCAATAGTTAAAAGTCTTACCACTGGAGGACAGAGAAGTCATGTGGTCAAATACTGTTATTACTCAATATTACTTACAGTAAAAAAATAAATAAATAAAAAAGAAAGAAATACAGGAGTGGTTTTGTTGTGCAATCCTTCGGACTTTTATTTGTTCAGAAAGCCTTGTATCTTTCATGCATGGATTTATAAGAATGCAAACAAGCAATACAAATAAACAAAACAAACAAACAAACAATCCCTACTTATAACTTTGGAGAACTTGCAAAAAAGGAAACATCTTCGCTGATTTTTTTTTTTTTTTTTTTTTTTTTTGCCAAACATACCTTGATACAGGCCTTTGAGATTATCAGTGTAAAGTGATTTCCCACTTTCACAAAGGTCTGTGAATTGGGCCTGTTCTAACACCTTCAACTTGGAAGAAGGAGCATCTGTCCGCGATGGTCTATTTCATTTCTTGGCCGATGGAAAAATCTATACTTTTAACAGTCCTCAATCCATGAAGCACATGATTAAGAAGCGAATATAATAAGAGGATACCTTATTCTTTATATCCTAGAGAGGCAGTGCCAGGTCTTGCTTGCCCTGCTGCTTCCTGGATCTCTTGGGTACCTGGGGTACCTATGTTACTGGACAGTTCAGGGGAAATGTTCTTGTATTCATTCATTCCAGCTGACCCAGTTCTGCTCTTCCTTGCCTCTCTTCAGATAGAGTCCCAGTGATAAATTGGCAGCATGGTTGACACTCATGCTAACTCCAATCTGCTTTTTTAAAAATTGCATGACGTCCCTTTTCTGTGTGGGCCAGATGCTCCCTTGGTTCTCAATTTTAAGTTTAAGTGTTGCAGAGTCATTTCTGACTTATAGCGACCCTGTGTAGGGTTTCTGAGTAGTGACTGGTGGCTTTGAACAGCTGACCTTGCAGCTAGCAGTCTAGTTCTTATCCTACAGCATCATACCAAGACTCCTTGGTTCTTACTAACTGCCCTGAAAATGGATTAACTCAGTCACATTCCTGGCTTTCTCCCCAGGGCAATTATTGACTGCATACCATGGGTGGTTGTGGTTAGTTGCCCTTGAAGCTATTCTGACTCATGGGAGATGTTGTTGTTCTTAGATGCTATTGAGTTGGTCACAACTCACAGTGGCCCTGTGTACAACAAAACAAAACACTGCCAGCCCGGTGCCATCCTCACAATCATTGCTATGCTTGAGTCCACAGCTGCTGCCACTGTACCAATCCGTCTCATGGTGGGTCTTCCTCTATTTTGACAAGCCTTCACTTTACCAAGCACGGTGTCCTTCACCAGTGACTGGTCCCTCTTAATAACATGTCCGAAGTATGAGAGATGAAGTTTTACCATCTTGACATCTAAGGAGCATTCTGGCTGTACTTCCTTCTTCCAACACATATCTGTTTGTTCTTCTGGCAGTCCGTGGTACTTTCAATATTTTCCTCTAACACCATAACTCAAATGCATCTATTCTTCTATGATCTTCCTTACTAAATGTCCAACATTCACATGCCTATGAGGCTATAGAAAATACAATACCACTGTATAGAAAGTACAATGTCACTGTGAAATGTTCAGTGTCTATGGAATCTTTAGCATCTACCTTGGGCAGACCTGGAAAATCAACAGTGAAGCCAACTAATACTAATACCACAGCTTGTCACTGAGTAAGAGAAAGAACCAGCATTCAGCTATTGTTTTGTTCTTGTATTCCCAAGGAATTGGTGAGGGCATTTGACAGATCTCAATTTAAGACTGCCTGGATGAATTCTTGATGATGGTCACCTCAGGTCACCTTTGCAGTAGCCCAGAGGAAATATTCAATTTAAGCAAATGTATCAGACATGGATTTACCTTTATCAATCCATGCTGACTGACCTTTAATGAATTAGAGAGAAATCCATTCCACATTGCCTGGATAAAGATGTATGGCTGATGCATAAATCTTGACTTTAAGAAGAGGTAAATTCAAACCAGAGTTAGGAGCTCATGCCTTTTGAGGCCATAGCAAGGATATTAATGATTCACAGTCATGTAATTATTCGAGCCTATTTATATCTCCAGCACCCTAAAGTCCGTTTTTCTCATGCTCGTGTGGCATCCATTGAGACGGGCTGGGTTTGGAGTAGTAACCCCCACTACTTCTGACTGCTTTCTTGTTCAAAGTTCTTCCCTCAATTTTTTTTTTTGTTGCAGACATCTTTGGCTTCCTTTTTTTCTTCTGTTTATTTGTGTTCATTTGGTGGAAGAATAACTCATTCATCCTCCACAGAGTCAGTTTGATTTAAAAAAGAAATTCAGAACTTGTTTTCAGTCTGTTCCTTTTCAAACTGTCCCCTTTATCCCAATTTTGCTCTCAAGAGATATGGCCATTGTGGAAATTAAATTATAATTAGGGTCAAGGACTTTGAAATAATGACCTCTAGGCTGACCCCTCTGTCTGTGCTCCTCAGCATCTCCTGTTGGAGCACAAGCACTGTGGTCTGGGCCACTGTAAACCTGTTTCCAGAATTGCCACCTGACACTTCATCGTCACACAATGCTTGGCCTTAGCAAATGCATCTGTTATATGGTACAGCCCTAAATGCTTTCCTGAAATCCAGATAAATTATGTCTGCTGATTTGGTAAGGCGGCCCAAGAATTCAATTTAGGGGTATTTATCAGACATGGCCTTTCCTTTATCAATCCATGCTGACTGACCTTTAATAAATTAGAGAGAAATCCATTCCGTATTGGGGGGGTGCACAATCTGAATGTAAGGGTAATCGGCCCCACATCTACAAACATGCCCCTGCCTGATTTCCTGCCCTTAATGTGCTCCAGTCTGTGACAGGGCACAGAGAGGCGCGTTTAAATGGCTTCAGCCTCCCAAAGAACCAAGCGGGATGTGAAAATGGAGAAAATATAAGCTTCTGTATGCCCAAGAGGGGCTTGACTCAAGGCCGGGTTTCTAGAACAAGTCACTGTGAGGTTTTTCGGCCAGTTCTTTCTCGTCTCTGAGTCCCAGTCTTCTGAGCTGTGAACTGAAATTGTGGGAGGAAGCAATCTCTCAGGCTCATTTCTGCTATTAACTTTCAGGGACAGGGAATAAAGCAGGGAACAATTACTTGAACTCCAAGATCAAGTGAGACTGGAGTTGCAACTAGTCTGATGCTTGATTGAGATCCAGAATGGGACCAAACTGATTAGGTTAAACTAAATGGATTCATTTCTAGAAATCAGAGAGAATCAAAACTAAGCAAAATTAAAAATGAGTTGCTGTCACATTAACTCTGACTCATGGCAATCCCATGCATGTCAGAGGAGAACTTTGCTCTACAGGGTTTTCAACGGCAGAATCTTTGGAAATAGGTTGCCAGATCTTTCATCTGAGGCATCTCTGGGTGGGCTTGAACCACTAACCAGTTGGTTAGCAGCTGTGCACAGTACCATTTATAGCACCCAGAGACTCAAAGCACCATTAGAGTTCTTTTTTATCCTGGAGATTTTATGAAATGAAACGGTATTTAGAAAAGGTACCAGAGACATTTCATTTTAATTTCAGTGGATTTAAGATATTGATACTTGCTAAGCTAAAAGAAAAGAAACCTAGGCCTACTGTTAAGTTGTTAAATGCTGTTGAATTGGTTCTGACTCATAGTGACCCTGTATAGGGTTTCCAAGGAGCAGCTGGTAGGTTTGAACTGTCAACCTTGTGGTTCACTGTCCACTGCTGATCCTATAGTGCCATATCAGGAGTCCTACTAGTACCCTTTTTTGGCAAGATGTTCAGCAAACACATGGTCCCCTGATGAAATAAGGTTACAATGGGACAATAATACATCTCCCACCCCCGACTACCACACATACACACAGACTCAGATTTCCAATGCATCTGAAATGTCTTGCAATAAAAGAATCAGCTAAAATTTGCTTAACCTGGAATTTTGCAAACTTAGTTTGCAGTTATTTTGGGGACACTGTGTTTTTGTTTTGTTCATGCAATGCCTATGAAAATTCCTTAGAATGTATTTATTCCACAGAACACACCTTGGAAAATGCCAGCAGCCTTTCCAGGGGTTTTCTCTGTCTGCTTCTTTAAGACAGTTTCCATTTTTTTTTCTATCTTGGATAAGTGTCCCTCTCTAAAGGGAATGTCAAGTTGTGCTCATTCTTAATTCTTTAGAAAAGATGTTTTCCAAATTGACTCCACATTCCTATGTTGGTGAGATCTATGGAAACTTTCAAATGAGAAAGACCTTGCTTAAGCTACTTTTTAAATTTTAGGATTAAATTAGTTTTTCTTTGATTGTAGTTACATGTATGTGTAGCAAACCATCTGCCATTTCAACATTCTTCACATGTACAACTGACATTTCTTATGTTTATCATGCCTTCCAACCATTACCACATTTCCAGTTTCCTATCACCATTAATGGAGTCCTGGTGTGGTGTTGTGGGTTAATGTGCCAGACTGCAAAGCCGTTTGAACTGCAAGGTTGGTGGTTCAAGCTCACCAGCTGCTCCTCGGAAACCCTATACTGGGTCGCTATGGGTCAGAATCAACTCTACGGCACTCAACAACAACAACAACAACATTACAATTAATGGAGTCCTGGTGTGGTGCTATGAGTTTATGCGCTAGACTGCAAAGCCATTTGAACTACAAGGTCATTGGTTCAAGCTCACCAGCTGCCTCTCAGAAACCCTATACAGGGTTGCTATGGGTCAGAACCAACTCTACGGCACTCAACAACAACAACATCACCATTGATAGAAGTTCAGTGTCCTCTAAACAGTAAGTAACACCTTCTCCCCCTCTCTTCCCATATTCCTGGTAACTTCTAATAGACTTTGGTCTCTGTGCCTTTGTTTATCCTGAATATTTCCTATGATTTGGATGAGGAATCCTGATCCAATGTCCATCCTACAATGTGGATGAATGTTGAAAACATACTGATTGAAATAAGTCAAGCTACTTCTGAGATGCCTTGGGAAACTTTTAGTATTTAAAGAAATCAACTGACCACATAAATACATGCACAAGTAAATAGTTATTGAAAGACTAAGGACCCCTAGTAAGGTTTCTCAGTGCCCTAACTGCTTTCAGGAATCACCGTCCTGAGGGTGGCAGGCACACCCATGGTTGGATGGCTATCATGCAGAGGAGTCCTGGATGAATTGCTCTTTGAACGAACTGAGCAGTAGAAAGGTCTGTAGTGCCTTATGGGAGCCTAGCTGTCGGATCCTGCACACAGAGCTGTGCATTGAGAACTTGAGAGTGACTCCTCTCCTCCTCTCAGCTGGTCTGGTACCCAAGATCATTGGTAACAGACCACATTTCTACTCACTTCTTCCCACCCTTCTTAGCATGTTAACAGTACTTTATTTCTGAGTTATTAAATATTACATCTTTCTTATATTGATTATTGACAGTTGCTAGCTGACATCGAATTGTTTCCAGGTCTGGGGTTTCACATTTATTGGTTTCCTTTTTGATATTTTAATCATCCTTCGATCCCCCACTCCTTCTTCCCTGTGCTGACTTGCCTTGACTTTAGAATTTCTTAAAGCAGCACCCAGGACTCTCAGTCTCCTTTTCTTGTTAAATCTTTTGCTAAGCATTATTTTGTGCTCTGAAGGAAAATCACCAACCAGGTGGCTGTACACTGCATTCTCTACATTTCTTTGATTGCTTAGAACAATCCTTGCTTACAACAGAGAAACACACTTTGAACTCTCTCCAGGACACCTCTGCCCTTGGGCCTCTTTGGGTCTGTGTCCCATCAACCCTAGAACATTTGGGGGTGTGGCTCTCCCTCTTGCTCTCAGGTGATATTCCACCTGTCACAAGTTGACTCCTACTCGTGACAACCTCCTGTGTCTCAGAGAAGAATTGTATCCCAGAGAGTTTTCAGTGGCTGATCATTTGGAAGTAGATTGCTAGGTTTCACCTCCAAAGTGTCTCTGGGTGGACTTTACCCTCCAACCTTTCAGTTAGCAGTCACTCAGGGATGCCATCTCATGTGATGATGGGGCAATATTAAGAACTTGGCACTGAACCTCAACAGGTCATAGGACGAAATTATAAATTACAGAAATGTATAAATGCAATGCACTCATTCTGAAAAGCTTGAGAGAGGTAGAATTGGAATCTATGTGGGGCTAATTGAACAAAAGTCAGGCAAAGTGTGGGACCAAGAATGAGTCTAATTGTTTACTGTTGCATCCTTACAGCCTGGAGGAGCCCGGGGATCACTAGTCACTGAATAAATATTTGATGAATGAACTAGAGGTTTTCTTCTTCCTTTTGATGATGCTGACCAACAATCAGAGTTTGAGTCAAATTTAGTAAATAAAATCCACAGAAAAGCTCCACATTTCTCCCTGATGCCTTTTCCACTTTCTGTGCACACTTAGCAGTTCCCCCTCTCTGGCTCAAGAACAAATTCTGAGAAATGAGTCACAAGAATTTCCTTTTATGAAGGCATATTCTGAAGATACAGATTCATAGACTGTTTGAGAAGGGACCTTGCGATTCAACATGCTCACTGTTCTAATTTTGTGGCAGTGAGTAAGAACCATGAGAAGTGAAACAATTTCTCCAAAGGTGTTCTAGCCTTCAGAAAGTGCCCCTTGAGTACTTTCTCCATGGAACAAGCATTCTCTCTGAGCCTACCTGTGGAAGGCCCAGTACTAGGCATGGGCAAATAGGGGGAAGCAGCAGGACACAGTCTGTTTTCTACATTGCCTTGTAAACATTTTTCAACCTGCTGGATCTGCCAAAGTTTAACAGTTGTTTGTTTGCTTTTAATTAATTACAGAAGTTAATACAAGTATTTCCTCTTTTCAAAATATCAAAATAAGGATGTAAACAAAGTCCAGAGATCAATTCATTTGCTTCTGTGAAAACTCTTCCATCAAACCATATGTGTACATCTCTTAAGGTCATGGGATATTTCTTATATGACTTGGTGTCCTTAACATCTATAATAATTTCTTGCACATAGAAGGTATTCAAAAACAATGATTGAATACAATCAATGTCAAATGTCAATATGAGAGTAAGTCAAAATGTATTGCCAATGGGGTTCCAGTTCATACATGTTCCAGACAATGCGTGCTTAAACGTCTCTTCACAATCAGTGGATGGCTACAGAAAAGTTCTCTTAGTAATGCCCTTGTCTTGGTCTCTTTAGGGTGCAATCAAAACAGTAACTTCTCAAGGGGCTCTGCTGGGCTAGTTAAATTCAAAGCAGAGAGGTCAGAAGGTTACAGCAGCTGTGTTTTGGGACTACAAAAGTGTTATCTTGATAGAATTTCTCACTAGGGCTTATTATAAAGAAATCTGAAGAAGTCAAAATCTGTATTGGTAAGGAGAAGGCCAGGGAAATTGCATAAGGAATTGTTTTTTTCCATCATAACATTGTACCTGCTCATTCTTGGAAGGTAGCAAGGGCTGTCCTACAAGATTTTTGTTGGGAAACTTTGCCCCATTCACCCTGCAGCCATGATCGTTCCCAATCAAAGTTATTTTTATTTCACAAACTCAAAGATTTTCTAAAGGACTATGATTTGAGTCCCTGAAGAATGCTAAAACTGTTATCTTGAAGTGGTGTAAATTGAAGCGTGTAGAATTCTTTAGGGGAAGGGTTGGAGAGATGGGATACTGCCTGCAGAAAGGGAAAATTGCCTTAGGTGGAGCAGATGCTGAGAAGCAGAAGTTGCACATTGTGATATTTTTATTTAATAAAGGCTGAAATGATTTTATAGCAATGCTTTTAACTTACCTTCGTATAATGGGTTCATCCATTTGAACTGGAGGTGTACACACTTGTTAAGTGCCAATTGAGTTGGTTCCAACTCATATTGACCCTGTATAGGGCTTCCAAGGAGCCACTGGTGAGCTAGAACAACCAACCTTGCGGTTCAAACCAACTTTGTAGTCCAGTGTGTGAACCCACAGCACACCAGGACACCAGGCATTAATTTGGGCCTGTGAGTGGGTCTGTAAGAGCAGGGCTTCTGGTAATTTACGTAGGAGAAAGGGCATGTGAGAGATAGCATGATGGAAGCTTTCCAAATATGGTGAGAGTGAGGAGTCAGAAAAACGGAAAGAACATTTTTTGGCGGGGACTCAGAAGCCGACCCTGAGATTCAAGTGCAAGTAGTTTATTTCAAGGGTGGAGTTGGCACCAACTGGGAAGTGAAGTGATGCAGGGAAGGAGAAGGGCAGGCAGTCATTAAAGGTGGGTGACATGTGGGTGGCTTGAATTAACCCTGCAGGGACACTAAGGGCAACTGGGTAAAACACAAGCTACAGGATAATTCTACGGGGGGATGGGGTGGTGGTGTAAGGTGAGGGCAAATCAACTGTTAATTCCTTTGCAGCTCTAACCTACAGAATCTGCACACACAGGCAAGCAGAGTGGCCTCTTTCAGTTTTCAGAGAAACAGAAACTCTCTAATCACCGAGATTTACGTACTGGCAGCTGGGAGTCAGTTGCAGTGTCGTGAGCGAGCCAGTGGACATAGTGGATACACCTGCTACACAGTTTGGTGTGGGTGTGACAAGCAGGTCTTCTTCAGTATCAATCTGGCAAGAAGGGTGTCTCCGTAGGAGAGGGACTTGTAGTTCCGTTTTGATGACCTCATGGTGGGAACTACAGGGAGCACACTGCTTCTTTGAAACCCTGAAGTCAACTGGCAACTGTCAAGTAGCAATATAAGAAAGACGTAATTTTGAATAATTCACAAATAAAGTGCTATTGGCATGCTAGGAACTGGGGGAGGAGTGGAAGGAAGTGAGTGAAAATGTGGTCTGTTAACAAGGATTGTGGGTGCCAGGCCAGCTGAGATGAATGGCTCTCACCTTCTCAATGCACAGCTCTGTGTTCCAGCTTTCCTTACAGTACCTGCCAACTGGGCACCCATAAGGCACTGCAGGCTTTCTACCGCTCACATAGGCAGTAGATTCCTCTGCGTGTCATCCATCCAGACATGGATGTGTCTGTCACCCTCAGTAAAGTGCTTCTCCAAAACAGTTAGGGCTATGCTGTTGTTGTTGTTACTAGGTGCCAATCAGTTGCTTCTGACGCATAGTGACCCTATGCACTACAGAATGAGACACTGACCAGTCTTGTGCCACCCTCACAATTATTGTGTTTCAGTCGGTTGTTAGCACCATGGTGTCAATCCATCTCATTGGGGGTCTTTCTCTTTTTTTTTTTTTCTGACACTCCACTTTACCAACTATGATATCCTTTCCCAGGGACTGGTCCTTTCTGACAACATGTTACCTACAGAGGAGAACCAATAAGACTAAGCTCTGATTTCTCAGCAGAAACCATGCAGGCAAGAAGGCAATGGAATGGCATGTATACTTGAAAGAAAACAACAACAACAAACCAAGAATCATATACCCAGCAAAGCTGTTCCGGAAAAACAACAGTGAAATTAGAACATTTCCAGATAAACAAAAATTAAAGGAATTAAATCACTTGACCAACTTTACAAAAAATACCAAAGGATGTTCTTTAGACTGAGAACCAACAACAGTGTACAACAGTCTGAGACATGACAACACCACTCAAAACACAATCCAGATATAGACATATTTAAAGTGAAACAAGCCTATAAGACTGAAACTAGGGAGCCAGAGAGATCAATTTATAATGCAGTCAGCTACAAAGCAAAAAGGGAATACATGCAGAACTTCCAAATGGCTGGAAAGTCAAGCAGATTTCAAGATAAAAAAACTTTTAAATAGGGAAAAATTAATAAATGAATACAACTGCACATCAAAATAAAAAAGAGGAAAACCAGAAAAATTTAGTGAGCATGAACACAACAGAAATGAAGAAAATAAAAAGAAAACACAGAAACAAAATGAACTCAGCCCAGAAGAAAATTATGTGGAACAAAGAATCCAGAAGCACTACAAAAAAACACACAGCAAAATGACAGCAATCAATCATACCTATTGATAATTACACTGAATGTAAATGGATTAAATGCACTAGTCAAAAGACAAGAAGGCAGAATGGATAAGAAGGCAGAATCCTCCAATCTACTGTCTAAAAGAGGCACATCAAAAAGATGGCCACAGCCTAAATGCACATCAACAGAAGAATGGTTAAACAAACACAGTGGAATACTACGCAATGTTGAAGAATAATGATGAATCTGTGAAACATGTCACAACAGGGAGGAACTTAGAGGACATTAGACAGAGTGAAATTAGTCAACCACGAAAGGAGAAATAGTGTATAAGACCAATGCAAAAAATTAAAAACAGGTTTTCTTAATAAAAAAAAAAAATCAATGATGCTTATGGGGAAGGGGGAAGGAAAATTATTCAGGGGCTAGAGGGTAGATGCATGGTAACATCAATGACAGGACAGGCAATATACAACAAGAGGGAAGTTAGCAGAGGAAAGATGAAGGTAGTGGGAAACACAGGAAAGAATGCAATAGTTCAAGTGAATAAAGGTAAGTGATGTTAAGAGTTGGTACATGGGGGGACTGTAATTATTATAATGAAGAAAACATATGATTCACCGAATGTACAACTGATGATTTGCTCTTCAAACTTTCCCTCAACTCACAATAAAATATTTTTACAAATGCAAATAATAAAAAAATAAGAAAACACGGCAGTTTGGTCCAAGTGCACCTTAGTCCTCAATGTGACATCTTTGCTCCTTAACACTTTAAAGAGGTCTTTTGCAGCAGATTTGACTAATGCAATACATCATTTAATTTCTTGACTGCTGCTTCTATGAGTGTGGATTATGGATCCAAGCAAAACTAAGTCCCTGACAACCTTAATCCTTTCTCAGTTTATCCTGATGTTATATATTGGGCTAGTAGTGAGAATTTTCCTTAATTTACATTGAGACACAATCCACACTAAAGGCTGTAGATCTTTGATTTTCATCAGTATTTCAAGTCCTTTTCACTTTCAATAATCAAGGTTATATCATCTACATATTACAAGTTGTTGATGGAGCTTCCTTTATTTCTGATGCTACATTCTTCTTCATATAATTCATCTTTTCAAGTTATATGCTCAACATACAGACTGAATAATATGGTGAAAGAATACAGCCCTGTCACACACCTTTCCTGATTTTAATTCATTCAACTCATCCTGTTGTAATGACTGCCTCTTGGTCTACGTATAGGTTCTTCATGAGTACAAATCAATGCACTGGAATTTCAATTCTTTGCAATGTTTTCCATAGTTTGTCAGGATCTCATGATCCACTCAGTCAATTGCCTTTACATAGTCAATAAAACTCAAGTAAATATCTTTTTGATAGTCTCTGCTTTTATCTAAGATCCATCTGATGTCAACAATGATATTCCTCATTCCACAACTTCTTCTGAATCTGGCTTGAATGAATTTCTGGTAGCTCTCTGTCGATATATTGCTGCAACTGTTTTTGAATTGTCTTCGGCAAAGTTTTATTTGCATGTGACATTAATCATATTGTTCCATGATTGTTAGGGGTATGGGAAACATTATTAAGGATTCTTTAGTTTTGCAATAACTGTTAACTTGTGCACGTATTTATGAGTTCAATTGATCTCTTTAAATAGTAAAAATTCCCCATAACAACCTAGAAGTAGCTTGACTTATTTCACTCAACGCAATGTGTTTGAGGTTCATCTATGCATCAGGACTCTGGCTTGAGTTATATGAAATATTTATGATAAGCAAGGGTAGAGCGAGCAAAGGCTACTAGAAGTTACCAGGAGCAGGAGGAGAGAGAGAAAAAAAGGGTACTCGCTTCTTAGAGCAGTGCCGTAGGATAAGCACTGTTTTTAGAGTTACAGTCCCTCCAAAGGATTTGGACTACACTTCGATTGCACTTTCCAGAGCTTAAAACTGCTAACTGCAAGGTTGGTGGTTCAAATCTACAAGCTGCACCTAGGAAACCTGATGTAGGGTGGCTATGAGTCGAAACCAACTCACTGGCATTTAACACCAACAACACTGTTTAGAGACACTGAGCTTCTATTAATGGTGGTATGAAAACATGGAAATGAATAATACTAATGGTTGAACAGTAGGATAAACATAAGAAATGTGAGCTGTGGGAGGTGGTCATAGTGGTCTGCAATACTGGTGCTGATGAGGCTTCTACTCGTGCATGATTCACAGGCATCAATACCAGTATCAGCATTGGCAAGGAGGTGCCAGGGCCAAAGAACATGAACTGAATCACAAAGTGATCTTGCTAGATACTCCTGGGGAGCCCCAGGTTTAACTGGGGAAGTGGATCTATCTTACATTACACCAGTGGAAGGACAATCAGGAAAGTATGAGTTGTTATCATTTACAAAATGTCATCTATACATACAGGATAGTATGGCCCAGGACAACTGCAAATATGAGAGTTAATGGAATGGAAGGTGAGGAAATGAATATAAAATTCTATTAACACGTCCCATATCCTCCTCCACTTTTCTTCCCACTGGTACCTAACACCAAGACCACCACCAGGACTGGGAGAAAGCTGCAATGGATTGACTAATTGTTTCTTAACTCTTCACACCTCCCTACTTAGAATTTCCTTCCACAAAAGGGGAATATGTAGTCTCCTACTCCTTAACTTGCAGTCCTGGTGTGGCACTGTAGGATAATGCACTGGATCACAAGGTCAGTTTCAGTTACAACGTCAGAAGTTCAATGCTCCTCAGAAACCCTATACAAGGTCGCTATGAGTCAGAACTGACTCAGTGGAATTTAACAACAACAACAACCCTTAACGTTGGGCTTGGTCATGTAACTTTCATTAGCCTATCAGATGTTAGAGAAAGTGATGAGAACAGAGGCTTGAAACATGTTTGAGCTCCTCAGTTTGCCCTCTTGAGCTTGGAATTCCATAAAGCATGGTATCCCATTTGCCATGAGGAGAGACCCCAGGTAACTGCCAATCCCAGTATGATCTGGGCCATGTGGAGCAGAACCTGGAGATAAGTCCAACAGATCTACACTCTGATGCACAGCCATTCAGCTCTTGTTGTCCATTGTCATCAGGTCAGGTCTGACTCATGAGGAAACATTGCTATACTCATAATCTTTGTGCCGATTGTTACAGCCACTGTGTTAATCAATTGTGTGAAGTATTTTCCTTGTTTTCACTGACCTCTATTTTCCCACTCAAGATGTTCTTTTCTAGTGATTGGTCTCTCTTGATGATGTGTCCAAAATTAGCAAGCTGACATCTAGCCATCTCTGTTTTAAGTATTCTGACTGTGTTCTAAGATTGATTGAGCCTAGCTTAAACTAGCCGAGCCTTTGTAAACCTACCAAACCTTGAAGCCCTGAGGTTTTGATGTTATATTCAGCAAAAACTGACTACTGGGTGGAAAAGTTCTGCAAATAAGTGAAAAAGAAGAATCCTAGAAGGTATTATTACTATTAGGGTAACTAAATGTTATTCCCCATCCCCAGTTTGACCACATGGTTAGCAGAGGCTTTGTGAGAAACCAAAAGTTGAAAAGAAGCTCAAATAAATGAGCAATATGGGCAGAGGTGGGTCAGAAATTTGAAGAAAGCCAATGGGGCTTTGCAACACTTAAAGCAATCAAAATAAACAATTGTGAAATGAGGAAAAGGCGATCAGCAGGACAGGGGCTGCTGGGCTGCTCAGCTTTGGTACATTTAATCTATCGCATTAACACAGTTTTCAGAGTTACAGTCCCTCCAAAGGATTTGGACTACACTTCGAATGCACTTGCCAGAGCTTAAAACTGTCAATTAGAAAACCACTTACCCAAGTAAACCCCTCCACTGACTTGTCAGGTTAAAGTTATTACTCCAGCCTTCATCCTGGCCCGTTCTTTATATGCAGATCCAAACTCCCCCAATCAGCGTCACTATCCAAATCATATTCTCAGAATGTGCTGCAGAAAGACATTTACTTTGAATGAAAGAGTTTGCAACGATGCAAACATTAGTGCTGGTGGCTTTCTCTCAAAGTAGGTGTGACCCAGTGGTTTAGTTTGGCATGGAGTTGGGCAAACCTTTTCCATGACTGCTTTTCTTGATTTTTTTTTTTTTTTTTTCACTCTCAATTCTAGTTTCTTGGTGATCGAATGAAGTTGGTTGAAAGGAACCTTCAGTATTCCAGTCACATGAACTTTATGCTTCTTACAGAAAAGTGCTAAACACAGGGTAATTTCTAAACATCATCTTTTCAGAGTCTACGATGTGTAGGACAAGAGTAGTTCCTTGTGCAGGCCATCTCCCAATGGCCCCATCCCCTGGGAACAGGGAAGGTAACATTTCTTGAGCATTTCTTTGTATGCTATTTTGTTTAATCCTCACAGGTCTTGAGAAAGAATGCAGCCTTGGTCCCATTTGACCAGGGAAGTACCCGAAGCTTCAGAGGTCATAGGTCAGAGCCGAGATTCCTACACAAGCCTATCTTATGTCAGAACCAGTACCCCTGCTCTTTATACAGTGCTGTTTGGAGAGAGAAGGATTGTGTAGGAAAAGATTCTGAGGTTTGTTCCCAGGCATCCTGGAGGAGAGTAAGTTCTTCTACACACAGACTTATCATGGCAAACACAGCACAGCTATATTCCACCGTCTGAAAATGTTACATGTACTAATCTTTAGAATCATCAGATACACATTATCTCTGTTGTTTCCCCTTGTTTCTGTCCCTAACTCCCTAAAGTTCAGTCTCCACAACACAGCACAACAGCCAGTGGGATGTTTTTGCCATGTGAATCAAATCCCACCACCCCGTGCTTAAAACCCTTCAAGAGTTTCCCATCTCACTTAGAGTTAAATTCAAAGTACAGACCTTGACATGCCAGCTGCTAAACTCCCTGACCTTACCTCACCTTGTGTCTTAGAGTTTTCCAAAGAAACAGAACCTGTGAGATAGAGAGAGATAAACAGAGAGAGAGAGTAATTTACTTGAAAAACTGGCTCATACCATTATGTGTGGTGTGAAGTAGGTGGGTAGGGGGTTTGGCAAGACCAAAATCTGTAGGTCAAGCATAACACTAATGACACCTGCAGGCTTACATCCCAAATGACATGGGTCAAGTAGTAGGAAAGAGTAGAGAAGAGTTGTTTTCGTTAGGTGCCATCAAGTCAGTTATGACTCATAGTGAACTGGCAAAGTGTCTTTTGATAGCTTGGAGTCAGGTTATCTCTTTGCTCTTAAGGCCTTGTTTGATAGAGGTCCACCAACATTATGGAAGGCAATCTGCTTTACTCTAAGCCAACTTGAGGCAGGAATGGGACTGCCTGACTCCAGAACCTTACCCTTGTAATTTTATCTGTAGAAAGTTAAAAATAAGCAAGAATGAAGAAGAGCATTCTTTTGTCATCTGTAAACTTTGCCCAATCCCTGAAAATACCTGAGGTACAGAAGGGTAGGGACCCATATCTTGGAGCATGTAGCAATCATTCCCTGTTGCTTAAACTCTTTCCATAAACTGTTTTACAGAGTATACCAGGCACCAGACATGCACAGCGACTAGCAGATAACACCAGCTGACCTCAAGAGGAGAAGACAGCATCACGTGGTGGCTATCCCCATGGGCAATAGCCCAGACCTGCTGCCGCCAACTAGTTCCAGCAAGTCTTGAGGTGGGCTCCATTTTGAGTCTTCCCTGCATGCACACTTAATCATTCTGACTCTGCATAGACATCGCATTTCTGGGAACTCTACACCTTTTTCACAGAATACTGATGAACAAACATGAGATCTTTTCCAGCCAGAGAATCTTTATAAGCCACAGTGGAACAAAGGCACAGGTAGACAGGAGCAAGCTCTGCATAGACCCTCTTTGCTTCCACTTGCAAGCCTCTTTTGTAAATAAAGTTTTTGCTCTTGTGAAAAGCTTTATGTATCTCCTGCTTATTCTTGCTCAGTAGAAGGCAAGGACCCTCCTTTGCAGGATAAGTATGCAAACAGCCCCTGCCCCCTCTACTGATGTATCACATGTAAATACTTTATACCACCACTTGTCTGTCAGTTTGTCATACTGTGGTGGCTTGCATGTTGCTATGATCCTAGAAGCTAAGCAACCTGTATTTTAAATACCAGCAGGGTCACCCATGTTAGGCAGGTTTCAGTGGAGTTTCCATAATAACAAGATTAGTGTTTTCCACACCAAATGATACCACAGCTTAGTCAAATTGACACATAAAATGAACCATCACACTGTATTATGTGCCCACTCATTCACTGTGCACTGGCCACTCTATAGGGACATTTTTTTTTATCTTCTTGGAACATGCCAAGCTTGTTCCTGACAAGGTAGTTACATTTTCTAGTCCCTCTTTCTTTCCCTAGATCTTTCCACAGGTGGGCTCTTTCAGTTGTCAAAATGACATTTCTCTACCTTTTGGGCTAAAACAGAGACTTCATGTCTAGTTCAACCTACTCACTATGTCTCATGATATAGTTTTAATCCCTTAATAACCACCACTCTGAATTTATCAAATGTATTCTATATATCTTTCCACCAGAATATACTATCTGAGGACAGAGAATTTACCAAATTAATTCATTGCCGTATGTCCAGGCTTTGCAACAGTGTTCAAAGCCTAGAGAGTATTCATAAAAATATGTGGACTGAGAAGAAATGTTTGCTTGTGCATTGTACCTACCTTATTCTGTTGTGGTTTATTTTAGATCTTAAATCTCATCCCTACTAGCCATTGAGTTGGAAACATACTAAAATATCATTTTAAAACCATTTAAGAGAATATGCATGACTGTGGTCCATTCTGTGACCTTTGAGCTTACCTCATCCACTATTCTTTCGCCTCTCTACAGCATTATAAGGATTTGACCCCAGCTGGCTTCTCCATCATCACACCCTCACTGCCTAGTACAGTGTGTAGCACATAGATTATGAGAGAATGAGGGGAAAGGTCAAGGACAAATGAAATTCTTATTGCTTATTCTATATTAGTCAGGAGTGAAATTTTAGACAAAGGAATAAAAAGGTCTTAAGTAGAAATAAATTAGGACAAAATCTATCTTGCTTCTTTCTTCCTTTTTTTGATCTCTTCTTGCTTTCATTTCTCTGGAATACATGTTTTATCACATTATTTTCCTATTATAAAAAGACATGTTTGTATTAGGACAAGCTCTAGATGGACTGTAACTGGGATGACAAAATTATTAAAACCTGGTTGAATTATATAAGAAGGTTAGAATGAGGGTCTCCTTAGGAACACAGAATTTATTATTATTATTTTTTTGGTCTTTATATATTAGCATTAAAATCAAATAGACTTAAATTAATAATATTTAAGTATATATATACTAAAGTAGAATAAATAATTGAAGCAAATTGTCAACAAATGAAATAGAGTGGCTACAATTTAGAAGATGTAGAAGAGAATATATTTATATGAAAAAACAAAGGTAACTAAGCAATTTGTTGTTGTTGTTAGGTGCCATCACATCGGTATGAACTCATAGCGACCTTATGCACAGCAGAACGAAACACTGCCTGATCCTGGGCCAACCTCACTACTGTTGCCACGCTTGAGTCCATCGATGCTGCCACTTGGCCAATCCATCTCGTTGGGAGTCATTGTCTTTTTCTCTGACTTTCCACCTTACCGAACATGATATCCTTCTCCAGCAACTGGTCCCTCCTGACAATATGTCCAAAGTATGAGAGACTAAGTTTGGCAATCTTGGCCTCCAAGGAGCACTCTGGCTGCACTTCTTTTAAAATTGATCTATTGGTTCTTTTGGCAGCCCATGGCACTTTCAATATTCTCCAACACCAGAAGTCAATTCTTCTACAGTCTTCCTTATTCACTGTCCAGCTTTCACATGTATATGAGGTTATTGAAAATACCATGGCTTGGGTCAGGTGCCCCTTAGTCTTCAAGCTGACATCTTTGGTCTTCAACACTTTAAAAAGGTCTTGTACAGAGATTTGCCTAATGCAATACGTCGTTTGATTTCTTGACTGCTGCTTCCATGAGTGTTGATAGTTGATCCAAGAAGAATGAAGTCCTTGACAACTTCAATCTTTTCTCCATTGATAAGAATGTTGTTTATTGTGGTCCAGTGGTGAGGATTTCTGTTTTCTTGACATTGAGATGTAATCCATACCGAAGGCTGTGCTCTTTGATCTTCATCAGTCAATGTTTTAAGTCCTCTTCACTTTGAGCAAGCAAGGTTGTATCATCTGCACATCACAGGTTGTTAATGAGTCTTCCTCCAATCCTGTCGCCATGTTTTTCTTCATAAAACCCAGCTTCTCAGATTATTTGCTCAGCATACAGGTTGAATAAGTATGGTGAAAGAATATAACCTTGTTGCACACCTTTCTTAATTTTAAACCATTCATTGTTTCCATGTTCTGTTCAAACAACTGCCTCTTGGTCCAGGTACAGATTCCTCAGGAGCACAATGACATGAGCAATATCAGTAGTTGAATGAGATACAGTATGAGCAGAGTACTAATTTCCTTCCTGTTTGTTTTGGTTGAAGATATTGAGCTTCTCCATGGTGGAGTCCACGATGTAGTCTTCTTCACAGATGTAGTCAAGTGGATTCCTGTATATTTCATCTAGTGAAATCCACATGTATAGTCACTGTTTATGTTGCTGAAAAAGGAGTATTTGCAATGAGTAAGTCATTGGTCTTGCAAAATTTTATCATGTGATCCCCCAGCATCCTGTCATGCTGGGGGATCACATGATAGTTGACCCAAGTCAACTACTGATACCTTCCTCTTTGTTTTCATTCTTTCAACTCCAATCACTAGTGATTATCCATGCATCTTGATTGCACGCTTGATCAATTTCAGATTGAAAAAATTGGTAGATACCGTCAATTCATCATCATTGGCTTTAGTGGCTGCTGCATAAATTTGAATAATTGTACTAATTAGTTTTTCTTGCAGGCATGTGTTATCAGGAAGGAACAGTCGCTGGAAACAGGACATCATGCCGAAAACAACAAACAAACAAACAAAATGACATTATGCTTGGTAGAGTGTAAGTGAAAAAAGAGAAAGACTCCCAATAAGATAGATTGATTGTGTAGCTGCAACACTGGGTTCAACATAACAACAACTGTGAGGATGTTGCAGGACCAGAGAGTTTTTCAGTCTGTTGGACATAGTTGTATGAATGGAAACCAACTGAGTGGTGCCTAACAACAACAACATCAATAATGATTTCTTTTCTGGATATTAAAATTGCTTTCTCTGAGTAATATGATAACTTGTTCTCTAATAATCCCATGCTACAGTATACAACTACATTTAAATATACTATAATTTCTTGACTCTTTTTCTCATTTAGGTGGCTTGATATTTGGAAGTGAATTACTCCGAGTCTCTATAATGACCTAAGTGAAGTTGATGGACTCATGGGATAAGGGATGATTTGCTCTTACGGGTCATGCTGGTAGAAATTGGACCAGAGTCATCTTCTAAGGAGCCCTGGTAACATAGTGGATTATGAGCTGGGCTGCTAACCACAAGGTCAGTAGTTTGAATCCACTAGTCACTTCAATGGAGAAATTTGATTAGTGAAATGTGTTGTAGTTCTTAAGTTGTTAAGTGCTTTTGAGTCAGTTCTGATTCATAGCGTTCCTGGTTGGGGAACTTGAACCGCCAACCTTGTGGTTCAAACTGACCTTGCAGTATAGCGCATTAACCTGCAGCACTGACTGGAAAAAAGCATACACAAAAACCCTGGCACTAGAATTAAGCGGAATATAATTTTGTTTTTGCCTGAGGGATAAGCAGATATGTTAGGATCTTGGAGCTTTAGGGATTCTCATGATACAGATCTGTGAAAAAGAAAAGTCCTGCTTCTTTTGAAAGTTTTGATGAGTTGGAGGCTGCCGGATGTTGATGAATTGTGGATGACCCCTCTGTAGAATATTTACATGAAATATAATTGATGCTGTGTTAATCTCAATTTAGGCAACTAACAATTATGGTGACTTTCTTTATATCAACTACTGCAAGTTCTTAGGATTTGTTCATATCTTTAAAGTATCAAAGATGAAAAAAATGGAATCTCCGTTTGGGAGACAGCATAGTATAAAGAAATACCTGCTCTGGAGTCAGATTTCCAACTCTATCATTTATCACCTGTGCGAGATAAGTAAATTACCAGACTCACTGGTTCCTCAGGTATGAAGTAAATACTACTTAACTGACAGAGAGAGCTCTTGTCAGGATTAAGAGTAATGCCATATGCAAAACATCCTATGTGATCTATGGTATTTGTGGAAACTGCATATACATTAGTTCTTTACAACTCAAATTTCCTTCAACTTATGAATGGATAAGCAAAATGTGACATATACTACATACAACTAAGATAATGAATGGGAATAAGCTGTAAACAGGAATGAAGAACTAATCATGTTAAAATGTAGATGAACCTCACATACATTATGCAAGTAGAAAGATCTAGGTCAAAAAGGTTGCATACTATATGATTCCAGTTATATGAAAGATTCAGAATAGGTAAATCCATAGAAAACAGATTGGTGATTGCCAAGGGTTGAAGGAGGGGCAATGACTACTTAAGGGACATAAGGTTTTCTTTTGGGGTGACGAAATGTTTTTGAACTTGATAGAGGTAGTGGTTGTACAATGTTGTGAATGTATTAAATGCCACTGTATGTATACTTTAAAATAGCTAATTTTATGTTTTGTGAATTTCACTGTAAAAAATAAAGAGAATACATGTAAAAAAAAAAATACATGAAGGGCCAAATGTGGCCCATGGGTCAAAGCTTTCCTGCTTTCCCTCCGGATATGGTAGAAAGTATAAAGGGAACAAGAGACATCATCCCATTTCTCTAAAACTCTTTAGGTTTTTAGGGATGTCTAATAATCCTCATATAAGTAGTTAAACCAACAGATAAATAAGTGGAAATTAAAACAATGCAAGTGAGGTAGCGAAATGTTGAGGGAGGAGGTCATTAGAAAGACCATTCAAGAAGGTATGGTTGATCCCTAAAGTCTGTAAGAGTTTAATGAGTTTAGTTCTCTATTTAGTCATTTATTTGCTTTGCAATCAGTCTTTGAATTGGGATGTAAGTTAAGGAAAGGATTGCAAATGGCAGAGAGAGAAGAGGCATTTTATGGTTGTACAAAAAGGTAAGGAGGTAAGAATGAAGGTTTGCATGATGACAATTGGAGTACAGAAAGATGATACAAGCCAAAACTAAATTAGTTGTTGTCGAATCCATTCTGATTCGTGATGGCCCCCATATGCCAGAGTAGAACTGTTCTCCATAGGGTTTCCCAAAGCAGATCCTCTTTTCAGAAGAAAATCCCCTGAGGGACTGCTGAGTGAGTTCCAATGACCAACCATTTGTGCCACCCAAAGAGTCATCATCCCAGGAGAGAATACACATTCAGGGCAAATGAGTTATTGAAAGGTTTTGAGTAAAGATCAATGCAGAATGGTTAACTATGGGTGGAGAATTAGAGGTCAGTTTAGGAGTTTCTTTGACTTTGAGTTGCATAAAAATGTTTATTTATATTCAATTCTATCTTCTCTTTATTTCTTCTATATTAATTATCTGTGCCTTTCCAATTTAAACAGGGGAGTCCTATGGTGTTGTGGGTTAGTGCACTAGACTGCAAAGTCAGTTTGAACTGCAAGGTCCAATCATTCCTTGGAAACCCTATAAAGGGTCACTATGAGTCAGAACCGACTCAGTGACACTTAACAACAACAACCTAAACAAACAAAAATAAAATAAAAACTAGAAACAATAAACTTGAGAAAATTCACTGCTTTGTGTATTATTATTTTTTTAGGTTATTCTGAGCTGGTCTCTACATGCAGACACTTCTCTGACCTTGTTGTTAAGCGTCATCTAGTCAATTCTGACTCACAGCGACACTGTATAGGGCTTCAAGGAGCGGCTGGTGTGTTTGAAGCACAAACATTGTGGTTAGCAATCCAGGCTTACCCTATAGCACCACACCTTGCAAAAGGAATTACATTGATTGTAATGATTATTAAGAGTATGTTAAAATAAACCCATTCATTTAAATTTAGTGAGGTTTTTTCCCTCATTTACATATTGTTATTCTATCAGGAATCTACTGTTTCTAATTCTAAATAGTCCTATAAATAACAAATAAAAATGTTAAATCTGACCTTGGGGTGCTCTACTTTTCCCTTTCTTTTAGCTAGAAAAATCTGTCTTTTCAGTTGCCTTTCTGAGCCTGGTTAATAACTAATAAGGTACTTCCCCCCTCAGTCCAAGATCTGAGCTAACGATCTCTGAGATGTTACCAAAACCTTTTTGAAATTCCAAGTTTATAATATCAGTCTTTCCATGGTCACTATGGAAAATGTATCCTAGAAAAATCCAGTCACTTCTTTCAGTATGACCTATCCTCTATAAAACTAAATAGGCCATTTCTAATAAAAACTAAGCTTTTAAAATTGCTCCCTTACCAAATCCTTGGTAATTGTATTCATTAATATTCCTACCATGACCAGTAGTACAATTAGCATGAAACCAAGTTATAATATCAGCTCTGGTGTAGTGGGAAAACCACTGGACACCTGGGTTTAAAATGGACTCTGACATTTACTCTATGACCTTGTTCAAGTCATATTACCTTTTAAACTTTTAGTTTCTTAAAATGTAGAATGGGGGAATTAAATTCTACCTCAACAGAGCACTTACCAAGATTTGACACAATGAAAAACAATCAGCACATGGAAGCTACAAAATACATATTAATCCTGTAATTATGTTGCCTATTCATTTTCTACTACTATGAGAGATTCATGATAATACAACACTATTAAAATGGTGTTGTAGACTAAATTTTATGTGTTGAATTACTGATCTTTGTACATTTGGATTGATCCTGTCTGGAAAAAAGTTTTTTCTTGTGTTAATAAGGTTATATGGGTATAGGGATCCTAAACCCAGTCCCTTATGTATTACAAAAAGGCTGAAACAGACACATAAAGAAGATGGATGCCATGTGAGGATCACCTATAAGCCTACGAACATCAAGGAAACAAGGAATGTCCAGGGCTATCAACAAGAAATGAATAGACACAGCCAAGATTCTGGTGTAGATGTTTAGCCTCCAGAACTGTGAGAAACTGCATTGCTATTCTCTAAAGACATCCACTTGTGCTATCTTTTGTTACAGCAGCACCAGGTAATGAAGACAGTCACTAACTGTTACTAATCCACATCTTATTCTGAAGAACTTTTCTATCATTTTTACTTGATAAAGCAGCCTAAGTCTGGCAATGGGACTTAAATTCATTCATTTTATCATTGTGGTAAAAAAATACATAACAAAACCTCCCACAATGCTCCCCCTGTCTTGAGTACATATTAAACATTTGGCTTCACCAGTCTGGACTTGGTGGAGTTGGGAAATAATTGTTCTTTCATATCTACCCCTTTTCTTTATGGTAATTATCCTTTTTCTCGCTATTCATAAGGTTTTCAGTGACTAAATATTCTACCAACCTCTTCAATCTGAAATTGATCAAACATGCAATCAAGACGTATTGATCATTACTGGTGATTGGAATGCAAAGATTGGGAGCAAAGAGGAAGGATCAGTAGTTGGAAAATATGGCCTTGATGATAGAAATGATGCTGGAGAATGCACGATAGAATTCTGCAAAATAAATGATGAGTTCATTTCAAATACCTTATTCAGATAGCATAAGAGATGACCATCCAATGCATAGAAATCAAATTGACTACATCTGCTGAAAGAGACAATGGGAAAGCTCCATATCATCAGTGAAAACAAGGCCAGGAGCAGACTGTGGAACAGACTATCAATTACTCATATGCAAATTCAAACTGAAGCTGAAGAAAATGAAAACAAGTCCATGAGAGCCAAAATATGACCTTGAATATATTCCACCTGAATTTTGAGATCATCTGAAGAACAGATTTGATACATTAAACACTAAAGACCGAAGACCAGAAGAGTTGTGGGATGACATCAAGAACATCATACATGAAGAACACGAAAAGTCATTCAGAAGATAAGAAAGAAGGAAAAGGTCAAAATGGATGTCGGAAGAGACTCTGAACTTGCTCTCCAGTGGAGAGATGCTAAAGCAAATGGAAGAGGTCCAAGAGCTGAGCAGAAAATGTCAAAGATCAGCTCGAGAAGATAAAGCCAAATATTACAAGAAAATGTGCAAAGACCTGGAATCAGAAAACCAAAAAGGAAGAACACGGTCAGAATTTTTTAAGCTGGGGAAAAATCCAAGCCTTGACTTTCATTATTGAAAGATTCTTTGGGCAAAGTATTGAATGATGCAGAAAGCATCAAAAGAAGATGGAAGGAATACAGAGTCACTGTACCAAAAGGAAATGGTTAATGTTTAACTGTTTCAAGAGGTAGCATATGATCAAGAGCCAATGATACTGAAGGAGGCAGTCCAAGGTGCATTGAAGGAATTGGCAAATAACAAGGCACCAGGAATTGATGGAATAAAAATTGAAATCTTTCAAGAAAGTGAGGCGGCACTGGAGGCACTTACTCATCTCTGCAACAAATTTGAAAGACAACCGTCTGGCTATTGATTGGAAGAGATCCATATTTGTGCTCGTTCCAAAGAGAGGTGACCCAACAGAATGCAGAAATCATCGGACAATCTCTTTGATATCCCATGCTAGTAAAGTTTTACTAAAGGTAATACAGAAACTGCTGTAAGCATACATGGCCAGAGAACTTCCAGAGGGTCAAGTCAGATAGGCCATGAAATGAGGGATATCATTGCTGATGTCTGATGGATCTTGGCCGAAAGCAACCTGTGCTTTATCGACTATGCAAAGGCTTTTGATTGTGTGGATCATGACAAGCTATGGGCAACATTGCGAAGTATGAGTATTCCGGAACACTTAATTGTGCTCATGAGGAATCTGTACCTGGACCAAGAAGCAGTTGTTCAAACAGATCATGGGAACACTGAATGGTTTAAAATTAAGAAAGGTGTGCAAGAAGGTTGTATTCTTTCACTTATTCAGCCTGTATGCTGAGCAAATAATCTGAGAAACTGGGTTATATGAAGAAAAATGTGGCATCAGGATTGGAGGAAGACTCATTAACAACCTATGTTATGCAGATGACACAACCTTGCTTGCTGAAAGTGAAGAGGACTTAAAACATTGACTGATGAAGATCAAAGAGCACAGCCTTCGGTATGGATTACATCTCAATGTCAAGAAAACAAAAATCCTCACCACTGGACCAATAAACAACATTCTTATCAATGGAGAAAAGATTGAAGTTGTCAAGGACTTCATTCTTCTTGGACCAATTATCAACACTCATGGAAACAGCAGTCAAGAAATCAGACAACGTATTGCATTAGGCAAAGTGCTGCACTAGACCTTTTTAAAGTTTGAAGAGCAAAGATGTCAGTTTGAGGACTAAGGTGTGTCTGACCCAAGCCATGGTATTTCCAATAACCTCATATGAATGCAAAACCTGGACAGTGAATAAGGAAGACTGTAGAAGAATCAAAGCTTTTGAATTATGCTGTTGGAGGAGAATACTGAAAGTGCCATGGGCTGCCAAAAGAACCAATAGATGCATTTTTGAAGAAATGCAGCCAGAGTGCTCCTTGGAGGCCAAAATTGCCAAAATTAGTCTCTCATACTTCGGGCATATTGTCAGGAGCGAGCTGTCACTGGAGAAGGATATCATGTTTGGTAAGGTGGAGAGTGAGAGAAAAAGAGGAAGACCCCCAATGAGATGGACTGACCAAGTGGCAGCATCAATGGGTTCAAGCACGGCAACAGTAGTGAGGTTGGCCCAGGATCGGGCAGTATTTCGTTCTGCTGTGCATAAGGTTGTTATGAGTTGGAACTGACTCGATGGCACCTAACAACAATTACCCTTTTTCTGTTAGATTGGGAAGTAGAGAGAAGGAAAACTCCCACAACTCTTAACATCCTTGATTGAAGAAAAATTCCTAGACATAAGGATTTAATCCCAAACAACTGCCAAAGCCATTTGATGGTCATGTGGGAGACTCATTGACCCTCACCTGGCAGTTCCATGATATTTCAGAATGCATAGGCCTCTGTATGCTGTCACGGTTCCTAAAAGAGCGGCAGCTCCCCATTCTCCTCATCCTCTACAGTCCCAACTCCAATGTTTGCAGTCAGTGATGTGCTGGAAAATATTTAATAACTGCCTCTCCAGAAGGAAAAAAATAAGCAATGATGTCTTAGCTATCTAATGCTGCCGTAACAGAAATAAAAATGGGTGGCTGTAACCAATATAAAATTATTCTCTTACCATTTAGTAATGTAGTCTAAAGGTAAATTTTTTCCTTTGTTTGTACTGGGAAAAGGTCTTTGTCTCTTAGGCTCCTGTTTTCTTATTCCTTGGTGATTTCCCTGTAACGTAGTATCACTTGTCCATCATCTCTGCTTCCCTGCTATGTTTGCTTGTTGTTGTTGATAGGTGTTGTCCAGTTGTTTCTGACTAGAAGTGACCCTATGCACAACAAAACGAAACACTACCCTGTCCTGCACCATCCTCACAATTGCTGCTGCCACTGTGCCAATCTATCTCATTGAAAGTCTTCCTCTTTTTCACTGAACATCCATTCTACCAAGCATGATGTCCTTTAGGAACTAGAGAAAATGTCCAAATTATGAGATATGAAGTCTCGACACCCTGGCTTCTAAGGAGCATTCTGGCTGTACATGTTTCAAGATTTATTTGTTCTTCTGGCAGTCCTTGGTAGTTTCTTTCTAACACCACACTGAAATGCATCTTTCACATGCATATGAGGCAAGTGAAAAGACAGTGATTTTAGTTAGGCACACCTAAGTCCTCAAACTGATATCTTTGTTCTTGAACACTTTAAAGAGGTCTTGTCATGTAGATATGCCTAATGCAAAACTTAATTTGATTTTTTGAAGCTGCTTCCATGGGTGTTGACAGTGGATGAAAGCAAAATGAAATCTTTGAAAACATCAATCTTTTCTCCATTTATCATTATGTTATTGATCCACTTTTGTGTTTTGTTTTTTCTTAACATTGAGGTCTAATCCATAATGAAGGTTGTAGTGTCCAAAGTATGAGAGTAGAATTCTGACCATTCTGGCTTCCAAGGAGCATTCTGGTTGCACGTCTTCCAAAACAGATTCGTTTGTCCTTTTGGCACTACGTAGTACTTTCAAAATTCTCCTCCATCACCATAACGCAAATGCATCAATTCTTGTATGTTCTTTTTTATTT
>NW_006408549.1:6376606-6377591 GCF_000296735.1 Chrysochloris asiatica
ATCTTTGTTCTTAAACACTTTTAAAGAGGTCATGTGCAGCAGATTTGCCTAATGGAATATGTTGTTTGAGCTCCTGACTGATGTATCCATGAGTGTTGATTGTTGATCTGAGCAAAACTAAGTCCTTGACACATTCAGTCTTTTCTCTGTTTATCTTGATGTTATTCATTTGCCCAATGGTGAGAATTTTTGTTTTCTTTACATTAAGGTGAAACTCTTACCAAAGGCTGTGGTCTTTGATCTCTATCAGTCTTTTAAGTCCTCTTCACTTTCAGCAAGCAAGGTTGTATTATCTGCAGAACTCAGGTTGTTAATGAGTCTGCCTCCAATCCTGATTCCATGTTCTACTTCATATAATCCATCTTCTTGAATTATCTACTCATCATACAGATTGAATAAATGTGGGTGGAACACAGCTTTCCAAATTTTAAACCATTCAGTGTTTCTTTATTCTGTTTGAACAACTCTCTCTTCATCTATGTACAGGTTCCTCAGGAGCACAATTAAGTGCCCCAGAACTCTCATTCTCTGCAAGGCTGCCCATAGCTTGTCATGATCCACACAATCACAAGCCTTTGCACAGTCAATAAAACACAGGTAATTCTTCTGGTATTCTCTGCTTTCAGTCAAGATCCTTCTGACATCAGCAACGATATCCCTCATTCTGTGTCCCCATTTGAATTTGGCTTGAATGTCTAGTAGTTCTCTGTCAAAGTACTGTTGCAGGCATTTTAAAATTATCTTTAGCAAAATTTTATTTACTTGCAATATTAATGATACCATCTTATGATTTCCATAGTCTGCTGAGTCATCTCTCTTAGTAATGGGCACAAATATGGATCTTTTCCAATCAATTGACCAGGTAGCTGTTTTCCAAATTTCTCGGCCTAGATGAGTGAGTGCCTCCAGTGCTGCTTCAGATTATTGAAATATTTCATTTTGTATTCCATCAGTCCCCAGTGCCTGTTCATTGTCAATGTCTTCA
>NW_006408549.1:6378446-6379509 GCF_000296735.1 Chrysochloris asiatica
TAGTCATAATTTATGTTGTTTAAACAAGGTATTTGTAATGAAGAACTCATTGGTTTTGCAAAATAGATACTATGCTATCCTCAGCATTATTTCTATCACTAGGACATATTTTCCAACTACTGATCTTTCTTGTTTCCAATCTTTGCCAGTAATTGTCAATATATCTTTATTACATGTTTGATCAATTTCAGACTGAAGAAACTGGTAGAATTCTTCAATTTTATCATCACTGTCTTTAGTGGTTGGTGCATAAATGTGAATAATAGTTGTATTAACTTATCTTACTCATAGGCATATGGATATTATCCTATCACAGACAACGTTGTACATCAAGGCAGATCTTGAAATGTTCTTTTTTCCTCTTCAATCTGCCATTCCTAGCATAGTAAACCATGTGACTGTCAGATTCAAAATGGCCAATACCAATCCATTTCAGCTCACTAATTTCTAGGATACCACTGTTTATGCATGCCATTTAATTTTTTATTATTTCCAATTTTCCTAGATTCATACTTCACACATTCTATGTTCTGATTATTAATGGATGTTTATAGCTGTTTCTCTTCATTTAGACCTGTGCCCCATCAGCAAATGTAGGTCTGAAAGGCTTTACTCCATTTGCGTCATCACGGTCAACTGTACTTGAGGAGATAGCCCTTTCCCAGTCACAATTTGAGTGTCATCCTATCTGAGAGGCTCATCTTCCAGCTTTATACCTGACAATATTCTGGTCTCTTCATCATGCTTCAGTAGTCCATATTGTGGTGCTACTGACAGTATTCTACTGCTATTCAGAAGATTTTCAGTGACTAAATGTTGCCTCTTCTTTACTAGTATGTCTTACTCTGTAAGCTCAGCTGAAGCCTGTATCATGCGTGGCCCTGCTGGTATTTAATGTACCAGTTGCATAGCTTCCAGAATGACAGCAACATGCAAGCCACCACAGTATGACAAACTGACAGATGACAGGTTTTTTGTGGTTCTTTGGCACACACTTGTTTATACAATAATTACACACAAAAGTTCATAGAAGCACTATTCACAATAGCCAATTAAATGGTGG